>NC_045451.1:20469513-20538234 GCF_002776525.5 Piliocolobus tephrosceles | reverse complement strand
CTTGCTCTGTCACCCAGGCTGGAGTGCAGTGGCGCTATCTCTGCTCACTGCAACCTCTGCTTCCCGAGTTCAAGTGATTCTTGTGCCTCAGCCTTCTGCGTAGCTGGGATTACAGGCATGTACCAGCATGCCTGGCTAATTTTTGTACTTTTAGTAGAGACAGGGTTTTGCCACGTTGGCCAGGCTAGTCTTGAACTCCTGGCCTCAAGTGATGTGCCCGCCTTGGCTTCCCAAAGTGCTGGGATTACAGGCATGAGCCACTGCAACTGTCCAGAAAGATTTTTTTGTTACCTTAATAAGTCATTAGAGAAATGCAAATTAAAACCACAACAAAATATTACTGGCCACCCTGTAGAATGACTGAATTAAATAAAGTGGCAATGCCAAATGCTAAAAGATGGCAGAACGGTGGGAGGTCCTCTCCACTGCTGGTGGACATGCAGGGAATAGCCGCTCTAGAAAACAGCTGGACAGTTTCCTATTTAACACATGACTTAGTAATCCCGCTCCTGAGTGTTTACCCGAGAGAAATCATATTCACAGATGAATGTTTATAGTAAACATTTGTAGTGGCTTTATTCATAATATCAAAAACTAGAAACAACCTAAATGGCTTTCAGTTGGCAAGTAAACACAGTGGGGCATATCCACACTGGAACACTACTCAGCAGAGAAAAGGAATGAATACCGATAGACCCAACAGCTTGGAGGAATTATACATGTATTATGCCGAGTGAAGGAAGCGAGACTGAAAGCTTCACGTGTACTGTATGGTTCCACTTATATGACAATTGGGGACAGCAAAACCAGAGATAGAAAGCAAATCCATGGCTGCCAAGAGTGGGGTCGAGGGGTCGGGGTTGATTATAGAGGGGCATGTGGGAATTTTGGGGGATGACACAATTGTTCTGTATCTTGACTGGTGGCAGTTATTCAAAGAACTCTACTTTTAAAAAAGTGATTTTATAAACTGTATCTCAAACCTCAATTTTTTTTGCAGTAACAATTTTTTTGGATATGTGCTATATTCACATGGTTTAAAAATTTAAACAATATGAAGGAATATGGTGAGGTTTTAACTCCTAAGTTTCTTATCTTGAAGTCTATTTAGCATATGTGCATGTATATTCTCATTCTTCTAACACAAAACACAGCTTCCATCTGTAATTTTGTATACCAGTACTTTCTCCACTTAGTAGTTATGGTTCTTTTCATATCAGTGCATCGAGATCTTCCCTCCATTTCTGTAGCAGCATGGCATCTTGTATGAGTGCATGCATGTATTTAGCCAGTTCTCCTTTGATGGACCCACTGTCCGCGATGGTGCAGTGAATAACCTTGAACACAGTCACTTCCGCTATAACGCTTATGCTGAAAATATAAATTTATTCCAGTGCCACTGATCTATTAGAATAATGGGAGCTTAACCTGAATTTCATGTTTGCTTATGTGTGATTTCATCCCTGAGAAATACTACATGACTACAGAATACTGTGGAGTTGTGTAAGAGCACACAAAACACACATACACACAACACACACATCCCCAATTTCACCAGCACCTCCCTCTCACTGTGGGTCACAGCCATCCACAGCTGGTATTGCAAGCTTCCCTTCCACTAAGACTGCCCTCCTTCCCCCACTGCCCAGTAACTCACAAGCTGTAACTCTCTGACCTCCACAAGCTCACTGCAGGTCTTCTTCAAGGTAAAGTGCAGTGTTTTTTTGCATTTCTTAACCATTTGACGTAGTTAATATTTTCATTTGATGTGTCACTGACAAAGTCTTGAGTGCTGTCTCTGTGACTCGATTTTTGCTAGAGACCCTGTTTTTATTGTTGAATTTTTGCATAGTGCGGTCATTTTTAGGAGCACTGGTGTTGCCTTACAGCAGAAATGGGCTGTAGTAAGTGTGCCGGTCTCTTCATTAGAATAGATTGCCCGGTGGGAAGGGGTCAGAGCTTTAAGAGTGAATTTTGGAGGGACTGCCTGCTGCTGTGCTATATTTAAATCACGTCATTGGCTTGGTTTTTCCTTTTTCATAAAAAGGTGTGATGATGGAGCTGAAGGGCATGTGTCAGCAAGGGTTGAGGATAATCCTGTACCCTGCAGTCTTAAGTTTGTGGGAGTTTCTGGCTGCATGATGGTCATTAAGGAGGCTCTTGCATGTTGGCGCAAGGCAGATGCCTCATGCAGGTAGGACTCCCAGGAGGACAAGGTGAGATGTGGATGCCTCCCCAGATCTGGGTATGAAGTTACGACTTTTCTCGCTCTGACTTCCCCAAAGTCACCGGAAACAGATTCATAAGCAGAGAAACAGAAAGGACCAGTTATGAGAATGGGAAGTTTCTGATTGTGAGGGAAGCCCTATGGCAAACCGAGACACGTCCACCAAGTGCCCTCCAGGAAGAACGGCTTGTCGAGGCAGGACCATCCCAAGCACAGAAGCAGCACAGGGTAGAGCACGCATAGCACCATCACTGGAGAAAAGGAGGCGGGGTTAATGCTTGCTTCCCTGAAGCTGCGAAGGTGAAAGCCAAAAGTGAGAGAGGAGGAAGAAATTTTAGGAAGTACACCCAAGTGTTTATTTTGATATTTTACTCTCAAAAAGTTTTATGTTAAAAACTTTGGGAACCCTGCCAGCTTATCAGTTCACTATGTCTTTGAAGAGTTCTATTTAAAAACAAAGTAACTCGGAACCGAGTAGGAAGACATGTTCCTTTTCTGATCTTAGTTAACTGTTAAAAAGTCCACTCAAAGCCCTCAATCTCAACTTATAGTACAGTAAAGCCAGGAGGAAGCAAACGGCCTCAAGTCTTAGAATGACGGTGGTGGGCTTTACACTGGAATGCCGTTTTCACACTTTTTAAACTTATAAAAGCAGAAGGAGCTAGTAATACTGAGGAACAGAAGTTAGGAAAATAAATTTGGGAAAGCACCTTTGAATAAGTTTGTTTTTAAAATCTAACAG
Organism: Piliocolobus tephrosceles; assembly: GCF_002776525.5. NCBI lineage: Eukaryota > Metazoa > Chordata > Mammalia > Primates > Cercopithecidae > Piliocolobus > Piliocolobus tephrosceles. Next base: position 20,535,265 of record NC_045451.1, on the reverse strand, counting down.
AGGAAGAAAGTCATTAGGTAATTGTGACCAGGCAGGTTTGATCCAGAAACTGGTGTTTTAAACCTCATTTTCTTGTCACCAGTGAATTGGAAACCCTGCTCTTATTTTTGAATTGCAGAGTTCATTTCTGCATTTCTCATAAAGATGCTGAAACAGAAGGATGTCTCTCACACATTGATTCATCTTTTGAAAATAGCTACTGATTTGCTAAGCTGCTCTTCATTTCTTACCTTAGGGTTTTCTTATTGGCATTTCTGTGTTAAAATTGTCTTGATGTTAATATTACTACACAAGAAGAAATATAATATTAAACCTGTCACCTTAATAGGAAATCTAATTTTCCTTTCTGTGGGGTCTCTTGCCCTATTGTATTGTTAGATACATTTTTCTTTATAATCTGTTTTGGTGAAGCAGTCTTGCTTTTAGATGTCTTGACTTTCAGTTGATTTTTTTATTTTTTTGAGATGGAGCCTTGCTGGAGTGCAAGCTGGAGTCCAGCCTTGCTGGACCCAGGCTGGAGTGCAAATGGCACAATCTTCTTGGCTCACTGCAACCTCTGCCTCCCGGGTTCAAGCAATTCTTCCTCCCCAGCCTCCTGGGTGGGGTAGCTGGGATTATAGGCACCCACCATCGTGCCTGGCTAACTTTTGTTTTTGTTTTTTTTGAGACGAGAGTCTTGCTCTGTCTCTCAGGCTGGATGGAGTACAGTGGCCTGATCTTGGCTCACTAAAGCTCCACCCCCCCGGGATTCATGCCATTCTCCTGCCTCAGCCTCCTGAGCAACTGGGACTACAGGCACCCACCACTATGCCTGGCTCATTTTTTGTATTTTTAGTAGAGACGGGGTTTCACCGTGTTAGCCAGGATGGTCTCGGGATGGTCTCGATCTCCTGACCTGGTGATCCGCCTGCCTCGCCCTCCCAAAGTGCTGGGATTATAGGCATGAGCCACTGCACCCGGCCCCAGTTGATTTTATATGTAGAAAATGTAAAAAGCATTAGATACTAGATTTTTAAATATCTTCATTGAAATACAGAACTATTGTTCATGACTTTAAAGCTTTAAAATAAAGGCTTGTTACCTCTTATTCACTCTTTGGCTGCATAAATGCTAATCCAAAAGGTTAGGGATTGCTCTTGGTTTATTTTGTGTAATCAAATCTTGAAGAATATTTTTGGGTGGCACCAGCTTCTTTGCTTTGTTCTCTCTCCTGTGGTTTCCCCCCGAGATGAACAGCATTGGTATAACTTTTAGCTTGGAGAAGAAATTTTCTCCTTTGGATTCAAGACGCTTTTGAATATCTACCAGACTGATTTGGTTTATTTAAAAGACAGTGTTTTTCTACTCTTTTTTAAGTGGAAGTTGGATGCATAACTTGACTATTACAAGAGCATTTCCTGACTGGTGTGTCCCACGCTGCCTGTCCCCTTTGTTAATTGTCCCGGTGGCCTCGAAGCATCCTGGGAGGCAGGCACTGTTGCAAGCCCACCTCGCAGGGGTGGGAGTGGACATTCGTGCAGGTTGAGTGGCTTTCCCCAGGTCCTGTGATTCATGAGGCAGAGACCAGGTGCCAGCTCATCTTAGGTGCTGCCGGCCAGACTCAGCCACTCCAATTTGCCTGCCGATTTGAACGAGGACATGTTTGTCAAGCAGTTAATGAGAAATGATTTTGAAAATTGTAATCAGTCTGGGCACAGTGGCTCACACCTGTAATCCCAGCACTTTGGAGGCTGAGCCCAGCGGATCACTTCAGGCAGGAGTTCTGGAGACCAGCCTGGCCAACATGGTGAGACCCGGTCTCTACTAAAAATACAAAAATTAGCCGGCCGTGGTGGTGGGCGCTTTTAGCCCCAGCTACTTGGGAGGCTGAGGCATGAGAGTTCCTTGAAGCCAGGAGGCGGAGGTTGCAGTGAGCCAAGATTACGCCACTGCACTCCAGCCTAGGCAGCAGAATGAGACTCAGTCTCAAAAAAATGTAATCATTTCTTTATCATGTAGCTTGCAATCACAATGTTATCTCACATGAAAACTTCTTCCTACTTCAGTGTTTAATGAGTTTAGAGCCAGATTTTGTTCCATTCATGAGGCTTGACAGCTCTTTAATTTCCTTGTAATATGACATTGTTTAGTTCTAGACTGTTATGCATGTCATAACCAAAGAATTTGTTTTAAAGTTAAGCCACTAATTTACCTCAAAGGTTCTGCGTGGAGATGCATTCAATTAACATATCTCAGCCTGAGTGGGAAACTTTTAAATATAAGAAAATTCGGCTTACCTACTTGACAGCGTTTGCTGTCTCTCTCTCCCTCATCCGCTAAGTATACCAGCAGGCAGCCTCCTTAAAATTGTTTCAAAGTTATGTGTTCTTGAGATGATCAAGTGATATTATTTAAAACAAAAATCCTTCTAGAAAACTTCCCTTATATAATGAATAATTACTTAGTCATTAAAGGGTAGCCAGAGATTTCATTTAACATGGCATACTAAATAAAACAGCATATTCCATCTACCACAAATTAGGTAGTGGCTTTACTTAGTATTTACTGATATGTTTTCATATATTTTCAGTAAAAGATTTATATAATATTTCAAATACCTGGATGTTTGTGTTGAATCAAAAACCTGTGTTTTTGAGGGAGAATTTTTTTTTACCCTTATGATAGTTGAACCCATCCTCCTAAAATTAGCCCCGTCATGGTTACCTCAGCCTTGTCCTCATTTTTATTTTTATTATATATTTTTTAAAAGTTTTCTGGTTTTGTTACTGTATTCCTAAATACAGGTTGAGTATCCCTGAACGGAAAGTTTGGGAACACAAGTGTTTTGAATTTTAGATGTTTTTGGATCTCGGCATATTCAAATATACATAATATCTTGGGACTCTAATTGTGATATTTGTTCATGTTTCATATAAACCTTATATACATAGCTTGAAGGTACTTTTATAAAATAATTTTAAATTTGTGCATGAGACAGTTCCAACTGTGACCCGTCACATGAGGTCAGGCATGACATTTTCCACGTGTAGTGTCATGTCAACACTCAGTTTTGGATTTTGGGACCTGTAATAATGATTTAAACTGTTACAAAAGAGTTCTTAATTGTTTGAATGCATCTGTTTTCATTCTCTTAAGTGACTTTCTCTCCTTCCTCCAGCAAATGAAGAAACACCCCTGCCGCCAGTGTGACAAGTCTTTCAGCTCGTCCCACAGCCTGTGCCGGCACAACCGGATCAAGCACAAAGGCATCAGGAAAGTGTACGCCTGCTCGTAAGTCCTGGTTTCTAACGGGACACAGTCAGAAGACTCAGGAGGAACCTCTGGAAGGTTTTTAGTGTAGTACCATCAATTTGCTATGCTCCACATTTGCTAGATTACATTTCTATTATTGTTTTGGCATAGAGGTTTTGGATTGGGTTGTCACACTTAAATATGAAAATAAAAAGGAGCATTTTCTTGCATATCTCAGGTACATTTTTTTCTGAGACCGTCTCACTCTGTTGCCCAGGCTGGAGTGCAGTGGTGCAATTTTGGCTCACTGCCACCTCTGCCTCCCAGGTTCAAGTGATTCCCCTGCCTCAACCTCCTGAGTAGCTGGATTATAGAGGCACGTACCACAACTCCCAGCTCATGTTTGTATTTTTAGTAGAGACGGGGTTTCACCTTGTTAGCCAGGCTGGTCTCGAACTCCTGACCTTGGGTGATCTACCTGCTTCGACCTTGTAAAGTGCTAGGATGATTACAGGCGTGAGCCCTGGCACCCAGCCTGATCCCTGAGTGTCCTGGGGGAGCAATTGATTGGCAGTACATGGTCTCTCTGCACACACCGAGGTGATTTGGCTAGCTTCAGGGCTGGTCACAGATTCAGTCCTCGGCTGGGCCCCTTTGCAGTCACAGCATATCCTATCTACCACAAATTAGGTAGTCGCTTTACTTTGTATTTACTGATATGTTTTCATATTTATGAATATATGAAATTTTTGAAAAATAATCGACCTATTTTAATAAAGCAGGCCAAAGATAGTTTAGAAAAGAGGTTGGCTGGGGGCAGTCACCACCGAAGGTGGGGCAGCCTGTGACCAAATCCAAGGGACTGGGTGGGCCAGCATCAACCGAGACTGCAGTGGACAGTCATAAGCTGCTACTTCATACATGAACACCAGAACATATCTCATCATTAGTGAAAGTCTATCACTCAACTCAACTGGAATGTGCCTGGAGTGGGTTGATAAGAAGAAAGCATGTCTCATGAGAGAGCCAAGGACCCTGAGGCTAAAAGCACTGAAATGTTACATGGATGTCAGTGCAGGCCAGGTGGACCCTATGGATCGGGAGAGTCATGAAGGTTGGCTGTCAGATTTGCGGGGGGTTATAATTGGGTAGGAATCATCTGATTCAGTGAAGTTGAAGCTGTTTAGTGAGATAAGAGTGATTATGAATAAAGTCTATGTGTTGAGACCAAATCAAAAGAATCAGAATTTAGAAGGATGCTCTGGGCCAAGATGACAGTGGGAGGTCTGGCCCATAATGCTTCACTGATAGGTTTTGTTTATTTCCCCATGAACTTACCATAAAATGCTAGGATTGTTCCACTAACTTATGGCCAACAAAAAATTCATCCTCATGGAGAGTCCCCGTCCTTTGTGGGTGATGCTGGCTCCTGCCACTGCCGTGCAAAGGTCTCTAATAGGATGTCATCAGGGTTTAGGGCCAATCATTATAAATTCCTCCGAAGCCATTTTGAAGGCAGATTTGAGATCACAAGAGACTTTTTGTCCTTCCCTGCAGTAGCATTATTAATACCTGGTTTTATAGCAGCCATAATGACTAGGGCCATTACCTCTTTTTTTTTTTTTTTTTCTTGAGACGGAGTTTTGCTCTTGTTGCCCAGGCTGGAGTGCAATGGCACGATCTCGGCTCACTGCAACCTCTGCCTTCTGGGTTCAACTGATTATCCTGCCTCAGCCTCCTGAGTAGCTGGGATTACAGGCACGTACCACCATGCCTGGCTAATTTTGTATTTTTAGTAGAGACAGGGTTTCTCCATGTTGGGCATCCACCCGCCTTGGCCTCCCAAAGTTCTGGGATTACAGACATGAGCCACTGCACCCAGCCAACCTGTTTTCTAAACTATCTTTGGCCTGCTTTATTAAAGAAAAGAGGTCAATTATTTTTCAAAGAAAAACTATTTTTGATCTGCTTATCATCTACTGAGTGACCACACATACTCGACTACCATGAGTATAAACATGCATGTTGCTTTTGTGCTTGGAGGCATTTGGGCTGGACACTCATGTCTGTCACGGCAGAGGATAGGAATAAATAGCAGCACGAAGGAGTCAAGGAGGGACTTGATACTAACGTGTTCAGCATGGTGCTCATTCTGAGAATACTGAGTCATTGAAAACTTTTGAAATGCAATATTTTCCCTTTAAAATTAAAGCCATCTAGACCTGTAAATTAAGGAACACTCCTAGCAAAATGGCTGCTTGCATGTTGAACTGTGGTGTGAACTGAGCTCACTGGACCTGTCTGTGTGAACGGATGGCTCGGGAGGCCCTTCAACCATGAGTTCCTCCACAGGAGCTTATTTTGTCAGCAAGTGCGTTATCTCCTTGCCTTTCACCCCACAGGCACTGCCCAGACTCCAGACGTACCTTTACCAAACGACTGATGCTGGAGAAGCACGTCCAGCTGATGCATGGCATCAAGGACCCTGACCTGAAAGAAATGACAGATGCCACCAATGAGGAAGAAACAGAAATAAAAGAAGACACCAAGGTCTAACACTGCAGATGTTTGCTTTACAGTGAAATTGTGTTGACCTGCTTTTCCCATTCTTTTTTTTTTTTTTAAGTTTTTGTTGCATAGTTACGGTTTTAAAAATTCAGACTGACTGGGCACAGCGGTAATCCCAGCACTTTGGGAGGGATCCGCCTGTAATCCCAGCACTTTGGGAGGCTGAGACGGGCGGATCATCTGAGGTCAGGAGTTCGAGACCAGCCTGGCCAACATGGTGAAACTCCGTCTCTATCAAAAAATACAAAAAGTAGCTGGGCATGGTGGCAGGCGCCTTAATCCCAGCTACATGGGAGGCTGAGGCTGCAGTGAGCCAAGATAAAGTCATTGTACTCACACCTGGGGGACAAGAGCGGGACTTTTCTCTCAAAAAAAAAAAAAGTTTAAAGAAATAGTTTAGGCTGGGCACAGTGGCTCATGCCTGTAATCCCCACACTTTGGGATGACAGGGCAGGCTGATTACTTGAGGCTAGAAGTTCGAGACCAGCCTGGCCAACATGGTGAAACCCCGTCTCTGCTAAAAGTACAAAAGTTAGCCGGGTATGGTGGAGCTCACCTGTAATCCCCAGCTACTCAGGAGGCCGAGGCAGAAGAATCGCTGGAACTCAGGAAGTAGAGGTTGTAGTGTGCTGAGATCATGCCACTGCACTCTAGTCTGGGCAAAAGAGCGAGACTCTGTCTCAAAAAAAAAAAAAAAAAAAAAAAAAAAAAAAGATATTTAAAAAGCCCTCCTGTCTTTGGTGCTGTGCTAGGTCTGGAATGTAACCAAGTAAAAGCTTATGTGTGCTTTCAGGGAGTTAATCATTGAGTAAAACCTCATCAGAATACAAGTCAAACTGGTGTGGCATTAAAATACAATACTTCAAGTGCTTCTGGTGACGTGTGAAGCCAGGCTTGGTGGCTCACACCTGTAATCCCAGCACTTTGGGAGGCTGAGGCAGACAATCACGAGGTCAGGAGTTAGAGACCAGCCTGGCCAATATGGTGAAACCCCGTCTCTACTAAAAATACAAAAATTAGCTGGGCATGGTGGTGCATACCTGTAGTCCCAGCTAAGCGGGAGGCTGAGACAGGAGAATTGCTTGAACCCAGGAGGTGGAGGTTGTAGTGAGCCAAGATAGTGCCACTGCACTCCAGGCTGGGCAACAGCGCAAGACTCTGTCTCAAAAAAGAAAAAGAAAAAGAAAAAGTGTGTGCAAAGGTAGCTTCAGGTCATGGCCACATGTGAAGGTGCACATGAACAGAGCAGAAAAGCTGGGGCAGAGAGGAGGGACACATGGGCTTGGGAAGGGGATTCAAAGTGGGATTTAGAGCCCTGGAAGGGAAGGATAAATGGCAGATGCAGCAGGGGAAAGGATGTGAAAGAAAGGGTAGGGAAAGCTTCCAGTGGCTCTCAGTCGAAAAGCGAAATCCTGACTGTCTTTCTCACAAGGGGCATTACAGTCCACCTCCGCATCTCTCGGACCCTGGTTCCTGCGGGCTCCCGGAGCACTCCTTCCTGCTGGCTCTGGCCACCCTTCTGCCCGCACTCACAAGCCTGTTCCCACCTTAGGCCTTGGCACTCACAGCTTCCTATGCTTGACTGCTTTCCCCACACTGCATCAGGTCTCTTTTCAAATGTCACCTGTCACCAGGCCGTCGCTGACCATACCACATCACCTAGCAGCTGCACATACACCCCCAGTGCTTCCCAGGGCCTGCATCCCACCCTGCTTGGTTGTCCTGGGTCTGACGTGCTGCGTATTTTCTAATTTGTTTCTGTTCATCTAACTCCGCTGTAACAAATTCCAGGAAGCTAGGAGCTCATTTGTCCACTGCTGTGCTCAGTGGCCAGAGCAGTGCCTGGTAACAGCAGCTAGTGGGTTTCTGTCTGGAGTGGAAGAAAGGCACGGGCCTCTGGGTGGGGTGGCAGACACACAGCTCTAAAGCCCCTAAATCCCAAAGCGTTCAGCACTCGTTTTCCTGGCAGCTCTAAAGTAAGAGAACCGATCATTTATCAGCCACCAGGAAGAATGGTTTTCAATCGTATCATTTGTTCTCTTTCCCTGAAAGGTCCCCAGTCCCAAGCGGAAGTTGGAAGAACCAGTTCTGGAGTTCAGGCCTCCCCGAGGAGCAATCACTCAACCATTGAAAAAGCTGAAAATCAATGTGTTTAAGGTTCACAAATGTGCCGTGTGTGGCTTCACCACCGAAAACCTGCTGCAGTTCCACGAACACATCCCTCAGCACAAATCCGATGGTTCTTCCTACCAGTGCCGGGAGTGTGGCCTCTGCTACACGTCTCATGTCTCTCTATCCAGGCACCTCTTCATCGTACACAAGTTAAAGGAACCTCAGCCAGTGTCCAAGCAAAATGGGGCTGGGGAAGATAACCAACAGGAGAACAAACCCAGCCACGAGGATGAATCCCCCGATGGCGCCGTGTCAGACAGAAAGTGCAAAGTGTGCGCAAAAACTTTTGAAACTGAAGCTGCCTTAAATACTCACATGCGGACACACGGCATGGCCTTCATCAAATCCAAAAGGATGAGCTCAGCCGAGAAATAGCCACAGATGCTCCATGAGGAAAATCCCTGTCCACATTGGAATAAAAAAGACATTTTTGTTACAAAAGGTTTGCAGTATAATAGAGTTAACAGTACTGTCTAGGCTGTTGCAATATATTCTCTTTCAGCGTACCTTCCTTCACCTCGTCGTATATATCCTCGATAAGTATTAAAACAGTATTTGAGTTTCAAAGAGTTTGTATATATTTAAATGAATAACTTTTTATACTCTTTGTTACATGTTTGTATCAGTATTTAGTGGAAAACCATTTGAGTTGTTTTGGGTTAGAATTTTTCTTTTTGTACTGTTTCTTTAAAACAGAGTTCTTAGTAACAGGGGCAGTTCCTGAATTCAAATAAACCATTTTGTATGTTTGGATTTTGAATGGGTTAACTAATTACAGGCTAAAATAATGCCTTTTTTAGTGTTTTTAATTTTTAGAATTCACTACATAAATTGTAAGTAATTGTGGGTCTCAAAAACACTAGGAACTTTTAAGTGTCTTAGCACTTCCTCGATGTGCCTGCCCTGAGGGAGTGAGTTCACCTTTGAGACAACTGCGCTCCACTGTGGGCGTGCCTTTGTCTTCAGGCCACGCCGAAGGGTGTTTGAAGTAGCCTTGCAGGTTGCTCCTTTCCCGGGGTGGATAAAAACTGAAGCCAGGAATCTAATAAGGAATGCTGATTTCCTCAATTCCATTTTGAGGAATGGGGAAGGCTATTTTAAAGAAAAAAAATGGGGCTGTTTTTCTGGGCAGATCTGCAAGGCTGGCTTTAAGAGCACAAGGAGGGAAAGTAACGAAAGGGCTGGACTACTATAAAAGTTACAAATACGTAGTTAGACCAATAGATTTATATAGTCAGGTTTTTGTCATGTAATTTATTAACTATTACAGAAACACAACTAAGAATATCAAGTATTTCTCTGGCTCTTGACAGAAAAAATAATCAGTTGACTTAACCCTTTGCTGTCAAAAGAGTTGGCGTTTCCTGTTCTGGGTGCTACTGCCAAACGTTCTGGTACTTAGAGTCGGGATGCACAACTTCAACCACCGACTTATCAATGCAGCCGCCTGTGTATTACAATTGGCCGTTACCTTAAGCACTGAGCCACCCGGGTTTAGTTCAGCCATTTCAAGAGTATATTTAACGTCGGTAGTTCTGCTTTATTAAAATGCAGCAGAGGTACTCTTCTGTCCCTTCCGTTTATAGTTCTCTGAGAGAGTTCTATTTTTTGGTTTCGTTTTGTGTTTTCTTTTGCATTTTATATCTTGTATTTATCCCTGAACATGTTTTGTACTTTTTTTTTTTAAGAAAAGGAATTCTTTTGTGTATATATAGATACTTGCATGATATACTGTAGTCAACGTTCGGTTCCTCGAAAGGTCTTGCTGCTGTCAGGTGTTATGCACTCCATCCATCATAACTGTATGAAACACATTTCATATGTAAATAAACGTGGGACATTTGGCCCTTGTGCTTCTGTGAGAGAGTTATTGACGGTGGGTCTCTGACATCTTTGTGAATCTTGGGAAGTGATTAATTGCAGGGACAAGCTACAGGATGTTGCAGAATTCTTCCCACTCAGAAGAATGGCATATTCGTTCTCATTAGTAATCAGCTATTTTGTCACTTTCTTGTTGACTCCATCAGTACATCGGTACAATCTGAGGGTGTGAATTTCAGCTTGAAATTCCATTGCTGTTACTTGTTATGGTTGTATTGCTCTAAGTTGTATTCATAGCACTTTTATGTTTCTGCATTTGAACCTTGCAATAAGCCTGTGTGGTAAGCCACATAGGTCCGAATAACCTACTTTTACAATTGAGGAAGCTGAGCTCAGATTCAGTTATTTGCCGAAGCCCTCATAGCTGGTAAGTGGCTTTGCATATTAGAACCCAAATATTTTGCTTTCTAAATCTAATGCTCGCTCTATGTGGTTATGTACATATTGACAAATATTCATTTATTCAACAAATAAAAAGTATGTACAAAACATGATACAGAATTTTTGTTTTTGGCACTATGACTTTATAAATAACCTGAAAGTCTTTCTACTCTTAAGTACCCAGAGATGCTTAATATAAAATTAACACCTGTTAAATGCGTAGATGAGAAAACAAAAATTTTTTTAAATGTCCAGAGGTCCAAAATGAAACTAAAATCTAGATTCCAGAAAAGCACTACACAATGCTGTAACCCTGGGGGAAAACCTGGATTGTTCAGCTGAAGAGGGAATTGGTAAACTGGAAGATAGCCCTTGAGAAAATTAGCCTCAGCACAGAGATAAAGTGACCTTTCCAATATGAAAGAGAGGTTAGGAATCAAGAACAAAGGGAGAAGATCTAGCTTCAGTTTAATGAAAGTTCCAGAAAGGGGGACTAGAGGGAACTGGGAAGGTAGTGTAGAAAATCTTAGCCATTAATGAAAGACATTAATACTTGGGTCAACAGTGAATGCTCAACAACATCATGCTGGGACATAAAATTCTGCCCATTCTTCATTAGTTGTAGATGCTGGGTGTGTGCATTTGAGGAGAAGTATAACGTGAGGTATGCTCAATTCTTAGGAAGTCCATGTACTCTTGAGTGCAGAAGTGAGAGCTAAGCCTGAAAGAATAGGCTTAGGCCAAGTTGGAAAAACCCTTTTTTTTTTTTTTTTTTTGAGATGGAGTCTCGCTCTGTGGCCCGGGCTGGAGTGCAATGGGTGGATCTCAGCTCACTGCAAGCTCCGCCTCCCGGGTTCACGCCATTCTCCTGCCTCAGCCTCCCCAGTAGCTGGGACTACAGGCGCCTGCCACCTCGCCTGGCTAGATTTTGTATTTTTTTTAAGTATACACGGGTTTCACCATGTTAGCCAGGATGGTCTACGATCTCCTGACCTCGTGATCCACCCGCCTCGGCCTCCCAAAGTGCTGGGATTACAGGCTTGAGCCACCACGCCCGGCCGGAAAAACCCTTGAATGAGGCCAGGTATGGTGACTCATGCCTGTAATCGCCATAATTTGGGAACCCGAGGTGGGTGGATCACCTGAGGCCAGGAGTTCACGACCAGCCTGGCCAACATAGTGAAACCTCATCTCTATTAAAAACATAAAAAATTAGCTAGGTGCAGTGGCAGGTGCCTGTAATCCTAGCTACTCTGAGGCTGAGGCAGGAGAATCACTTGAACCTGGGAGGCGGAGGTTGCAGTAAGCTGCGATTACACTGTTGCACTCCAACCTGGGCAACAAGACCAAAACTCCATCTCAAAAATAAAACCACTGTGAATGATAGAATGAAGGGGTTTGTATTGATAGAGGTAGTCATTTGGACAGGTGAGTGACAGGACCCAGTTAATGGGTGGCAGTGTTTAGGATGGAGTATTATCAATCAGGATAGGTCGGGTTATACTGTGGTTATGACCTTAAGTCTAAATAGCTTATCACAAGGCATTTCTTGTTCACATTCAGTGTCCACTGTGGGTTGGCTAGAGGCATGGCTCTGTATCTCCTTGTCCCATTACCCCACTATCAAAAAGCTGCCAGTTGTGTGGCAGAGGGAAAATGCAATGAAATGCTGTGGCCCAGAAGTGACAGGTGCCACTTCTCACAACTCACTGGCCAAAACCAGTCATGCGGAGCCACCTAGTCACAAGGAGGCTGGGAAGTGCAATCCTCCCACGTGCCCAGGAGGCTGAAAGTATTTGGCCATCACAGGAATAACGTTTAAATTGGCATAGCTATGGTCCTGACACAGTAGGAACACTTGACCTAGGGTAGTGGGAGTAGGCTTGGAAAGTGGCTTCAGCTGTAAGTAGCATTTCAGATATAGTTTCCAAGGGTTTCTTAATGTGGAATACAGAGAAAGTCTGATCTGAAAGTTCAAGCTTATGTGATTCCTTAAATTTTTTCTCAAGGTTTAGGTTACTTAAAAATAGGGAAGTAGGCCGGGCACGGTGGCTCACACCTATAATCCCAGCACTTTGGGAGGCCAAGGCAGGTGGATCACCCTAGATCAGGAGTTCGAAACCAGCCTGCCCAACATGGTGAAATTCTGTCTCTAATGAAAATACAAATGGCGCCCACCTGTAGTCCCAGCTATTTGGGAGGCTGAGGCAGGAGAATTGCTCAAACCCAGGAAGCAGAGGTTGCAGTGAGCTGAGATGGTGCCACTGCACTCCAGCCTGGGTGACAGAGCAAGACTCTTATCTCCAAAAAAAAAAAAAATTATATATATATTATGTATATATAATATATACATAAAATATATAATACCTATATTTTTTTTACTTCCTATATATATATATATGGAAGTAAAAATTAAGAGCTGATCACCGGGAAGATGATCTTAAGTTTCAGGTATACATACAAAATATGCTTTTGTTTTTATGTGTTTGGGTGATAGATCAATAGCTGAGTAACAAATGCATACAGAAGAATGTCAGCAAAATGTTACTTGCAAAATGAGAAAAAGGAAAATGTAGGCTTACACTGCATGGCAAAGACCACTTCTTCCTCCCAAACACATTTTCTGCAAATTCCTTACTCCTACCACAGCAAGTAGTCCAAAGAACAGCTGTTCTACCCTGAAGCTCTGGTGGGCGTGCCTCACCAGTGTCAGCAGGCTAGTGAGTTTCCATCCTAGGTTCTTTGACTAACAGTGAAATTTCCTCTTGAAATTTTTGGGCAGCCAAGAAATTTATAAAATATGACTCAGAGAAACCCTTCATCTATCCCAAAGGATAGTCTGAAAATAAAAAGTAATGTGCCAAATGTAGGATGCTATTTATGCCATTTAATTTACACACACACACATATATGCATATGCATGCACACACACACACGCATGCGTGCACACACACACACACACTTTGCAAATTTCAGATGCTGTAAGGATTCCAGATTGTAGTTCTTAATTTTAACATACATCTTCTAAATAAGGAACCTACCCTTAGTTAGCTACCTTAAAAACTTGGCTCCTACTCAGGAGGGGTAATACACTCTGCTTAAATGGATCCTTGAAACTTCTTGTTTTCTTTGACAATTTTTGTTTTTGTTTTCTCAGTTTTGAATCTCACATCCTTACCGAGTTAGTTGTAAGCCTTTGGAATATGACAATGTGAATGTCTTTCTTTATAAAGATCATGGTAACCAGAAAACAATCTACAGTAGATGCACAGAATATAAATAGAAAGGAATATTCATAACATCCCACTCAGCAAACTACAAACCAGCAAGACAGGGAGAAACAAAATACATCCCCAACAACCAGAAAACAAATTATAAAATGGCAGTAATAAGTTCTCACCTATCAGTAGTTACTTTGAATGTAAATGGGTTAAATTTTCTAATACAAGGACAGAGTGGCTGAATGGATTAAAAAAAAGACCCAAGTACCCAACTGTATGCTGCCTACAAGAGACTCAGCTCTCTCTTAAGGATGCACATAGACTGAAAATGAAGGGATGAGAAGATACTGTATGCAAATGGAACCAGAAGAGAGCAGAGGGTAGCTATACCTACATCAGACAAAGCAACTTTAAGTCAAAAGCAACAAAAGAGACAAAGGACATTATAAAACAATGAAAGGGTCAATTCATCAAAAGGATATAACAAATATAAATGTGTCCAACATTGAATGAAACACCTAAACATATAAAGCAAATATTAATAGATCTGAAGGGAGCTAGAAACTATAATACAATAATAGTAGGGAACATCAATACCCCACTTTCAATAATGGATGACCGTCCAGACAGAAAATTAATAAGGAAACATTGGACTTGAACTACACTTTATGACCTGACAGACATATACAGAACATCCCATCCAACAGTAACAGGATACATATTTTTCTCAAGTACACACAGAACTTTCTCCAGGATGGATCATATGTATGGCCACAATACAAATCTAAACAAATGTCAGGGGGTCAAAATTATATCAAGTATCTTTTCTGACCACAATGGTATGAAACTTGAAATCAGTAACATGAGAAATCTTGGAAAATTCACAAATATGTAGAAATTAAACAACATGGGTCAAAGAAGAACTAAAAAAGAAAATCAAAAAAATTCTGAGACAAATAGAAACAACATACCAAAAACCTATGGGATGCAGCAGAAGCAGTTCCAAGAGGGAAATTCATAGCAAGAAATGCCCGTATTTCCGCAAAAAGTCTCTCCTCGTGCTACTAGAAGTTTCTGGAGTAGCGAGTTGTCATTCTATAGTCACTGTTACCCCCAATCAACCCATTCTGAACAGCCCAGCCTCAGTTCACATGGTTTGAGCATGAGGCTGAATTTGAGACTTGGCTTCTCTCAGTCTTTTCAGAGTATTTTCTTTTCACATCCATTTTTTCTTCACAGTCCCAGTGGATTTTGAACGTTTTAGTAAAGATTCAATACATTGGATAAAGCTTTCATGATCTTAGCCTACATTTTTCTAGGCATTTGCTCATTCATATTTGCTGCCTTCTTTGGAAATCTAGATTTGGGGGTACCCTAGATCCTGTTTCAATTACAGTCCCAGCAGAATGCAGTACAGCACACTGAAAAAGGTTTAACTTTCAAGAAATTAAGGAAGGTACTATATACACAGAGCTGTGTGCTGGAATAAGGCCTGAGAAGCCTGAGTAGGGGTGGGAGCTGGAGCTGGAACTGTGGGAAAAGGGCACTCAGGAGGAGCCACTGCCAGAGCCACGGTGAAGCCAGGAAGGTATGGGGAGCGGAATCACCGGTAAGCTGTCTCATCACACTTAAAGATTTCCTGCCCACACCTCCCACCTGCCAAAGCTAAATACAAGCTAGAGGACAAAGCAGCCACAGTAATAGTTTATAAATGTCCGTGGGTTGGGCACAAAACAGGACAAAGAAGGGTGGACAAAGGATCTGGGTTTCCGAGTGGAAGGTTATAATGATCACTGACACCTGGCATGCACTTTCAGCAGTACGTGTTCTATGCCTGTTTAGTCAACATGCATCTCATGCCCTATAGGTAGGCTCTCTGATGGAACATGGTACTTCAGATTCTACATTTACCCTTTCTAATTACCTTGCCAGGTTTCTCCTGGAATTATACCTTTTCCCTAGTGGTTATTTTTATGCAAGGAAACAGAATCGCACTTCCCAGAAGATATTCCTTACCAGTTTCTAAATTCAATTTATGAGGTTAGTTCTGACTCATCACATAGCACATTTATAATGTTTCCCAGTATTTAAGGGAACTGATTATTAAATTTGCCATGCTATTTTATTGCAAGTTGCTTATCCTCAAGCTTTTCTTATAGTTAGAACTGTACATTACACGACCATGGCAGATCTGTTTGCAAACACAAGCCTTGGCAAGACCATGTTTTCACCCGGGGGAGTTCTATAATTAGAGTCCACCACAGCACACCTCCAAGTCCAACTCAGTTCCAGAAAGTGTGGGTTTCGCCCGAGTCCATGAGTCATTTCCTGACCTTCAGGTCAAATCATGCTTTATTGGATTGGTTATTTTTGGAGAACAAATGTTATTTTTTAAGAAAGAACAAGGTAGGCACAGGTCTGCTGATCAGAGAGGATGGTGTGATGTTGACAAGAGTTAATGGGAAGTAGAGCAGCATCTTCCACCCTTTCCACGGTGGAAACAGATGCATCTGTAAGCAGGAATAATGAATGTCTCTACTTTGCCAGTTCAGCTCAGCACCTGAACTTCCCTTTCCAGTGTTGGGGGCACCTGCCATTAAATGAATCTTGGCAAGAGATGGATCTTACCTCCCACTGCAGAATCCAGAAGGTCACTCGCCCTGACTCCCAGCAGCCTAACTTCAGGCACGGAGTGACCAAAACTATGCTCCTACTCGACTCTTCAGTAGGTGATACAAGAGAGCAGGCCAGTTAAACACATTTGTCTGGTGGCATGATGGTGGCATGGTGGCAATGGCCGTGGTGACTCTGAATTGAGAGTAACTTTGTGAATTGTCAAGGTGAGGGAAGTCAGTTTGTCTGTAAGGAACTACTGGATTGTCTTGGACACAAGCAGTGGCAACATCATGGGAAGAACCTAAAGTTTAGGCTCTTGGTTCCCTCTGAATAAGACACTAGCTAAACAATGTGCCAGTATCCATTGTTTCAGAAGAGACCAAGATAAATGGAAGCGAGTGCCTTTCAATTGCTGTGAGACCAGCCCCGGAAGACCTCCCCGCTCCCGTCACCATACCTAACCTCACCTCCTGTCACTTCCCCCCACTCCCACGTCACTCCCTCTTTTTAGTTCCTATCCACGATTCACACTCCTGTTACAGGACCTCGGCACATGCTCTTCCCTCTCCTGGACTCTTTCCCCAGTTCTCCTCATGAGGGCTTTTCCCATGTTTCACATCCGGTCCACACAGAAGTCCCCTACCTGGAGAGCCTTCCCTGATTCCCTTACTGAAATGTGCCCACCCCACCGAGCACACACCTGCCTTGCCACTCTCCATCTCTGCTTCCCCTGTTATTTTTCTCCCTGGCACTTATCACTGCCTGACATGATACACTTATGTGCTAAATATCTGCCATCCCCTGGACAAATGTTCTAAGATTTTCCATGAACTCTCTGCTTGCTTTCTATCTGAAACTGCCATTTCCTCTCATTGCAAGAGGCATTCTTCCTTTTCCAGCCTGAGAGCAGTGGGTATTAGTTATATTTTCCCCTGTGATCCTTATTGACAGTCGAGACTGATCCTTGTTTTCTCAAACCCATTGCCAAGTGATGGGAGGCCGAATGCCCTTTCCTTTTCAATAGTTACTTGAATAACATCACCATGTCATAAATAATAGCACCAGCCAGTTGATTGCTGTTGCTTCCGGAAATGTTAGAGGCCTGCTTTCAGGAAACGAAGGCATTATTTATTTTCATGTCCTATTTTTATGCCCAGCAAACTGCTTGCAAAAAAACAAAAAACAAAAGTTACCTAAAATATTTTTGTAAAATGACTGAGCCTCCTTGAGCCTTGATTAGTCAAAAATTTTTTTTTCTTAGGGGTTGGGACAAACAGAAGGATCTTGAGCTATTAGTTACCCAGAAGTAAGATCCTCTTTTTCCTTTTTATTTAGGTAGTATTTTAAACCATCGTAAGTGGTCTTTATTACTAATGATTAAAATGTAGAGGTGAGTTCCGCTCATTATATTTTTCCCCACTTGAAAAAGATGAAGTATTTAATGCTGAATTCTAAAAGCAATGTCATTCTTACTTTCAGTGACTACATGACACCAGCAACTAACCCGGGAATAAATCCAAGTTTCAGAGATTTTTCTGTTTCATCATTCATATAGACTTCCCTTGGTATTGGCAGTGGGAAAGTTCCAGAACCACTTCCTGTGAATACCAAAACCCACTGATACTCCCGGATATAAAATTGTCTTGTATTTGCATATAATCTACACACATTCTCCCCTATACTTTAAATCATCTCTACAGTACATACAATACCTAATACGATGTAAGTAGTTGTTACACTATATTGTCTTTTTATTTGTACTTTTAAAATTTGTTTTTTTTCCCCTCTGAATATTTTCTTTCAATCTATGGATTTGAAACCAGCAGATAACAAAGGACTGACTGTATTCAAATTGTCTAAACCTCTAGTTTTTTCAATCCCCTCCCTTACCTTCTCCTAAAGTAGAAAGATGGTTAAGCAAATCAAAACCCAAAAAGCAACTTGGCAGTGAGAGCTCTAATGCTAACAAACATTTATTTAGGACTCGGGATTCTATCAATGTTTTTGTATCATGAGCTTTAGGCTCATGCTATAATGCAACTGTGTGAACTGGGCTGAGTTCACAGTTTTACAGATACGGAAACTGAACCTGCTTCTGTAAGAGCCAAGACTTAAACCCTGGTTTCTGGCACCAAATTTGGTTTCCTTTTTCCTACAAGTTGTTGATTTATCTATATATTCCAAGTTGGATGCTTTCATTTTTGCATCGAAATTTCAGTGTCGACTTCAATTAAACAACACTTTCAGAGGTGTTTAATAATAACACATTAATGGTAAAAAAAGAAAAAAAAAATCTTTTGTATTGTTTGTTTTTTGTACAGATGGGGTTTTGCCATGTTGCCCAGGTTGGTCTTGAGCTCCTGAGCTCAAAGAAATCTGCCTGCTTCAGCCTCCCAGAGTGCTGGGATTAGAGGCCACTGTGCCTAGCCGAAAATACTTTTGAAGGTAGATGCAGAGGATTTCAAAGTTAGAGACCTAAGAAGTAATTTGTACAAGGACCATCTGAGGCTTGAATCTCTCTAATGCCTTCATTCATGGTCAACCAACAGCTGAGCACTTCCAAGGCTGGAGACCGTGATGTCATTTGAAAGAGCCCCAGTTCATCTTTGAGTAGTTTTGACTAGAAAATTCTGTGTTTTAAAGCTGCCCCCCTTTGTAACTTGGATCTAAATTATCTGTCTTTTTTTTTTCAGGGAATTATTTACCTGATAGTGTGTTAACTATTTCAGCTTGTGTGCCTGAATGTTTTTTTCAAGCCGATAAAAAAAATCCTAAACTGCCACAGTACCTACTGTTTATTAAGAGTCTACAAAAGGTCAGATACTCTAATGTCCCCTTGTAGATACATTATCAGGATAACTGGTATATTATCTGCCAGGTATGTAGTGGGCATTTAGAATATAAGGACAATACGTAGCATTTCTTGAGTATTCATAATAGGCCAGGAACTCTTTCAATACTTTTTTTTTTTTGAGACAGGGTCTTGCTCTGTTGTCCAGGCTGGTGTGCCATAGCACAAACACAGCTCACTGCATCCCGACCTCCTGGCCTCAGGCACTCATCCCACCTCAGCCTGCCGAGTATCTGGGACTACAGGTGTGTGCTTGGCTAATTTTATAAATTTTTGGTAGAGACAGGGATCTCACCATGTTGCCCAGGCTGGTTGACCTCCTGGGCTCAAGTGAGTCTCCCGCTCAGCCTCCCAAAGTGTTGGGATTATAAACATGAGCCACTACACCCAGCCTCTTTCAATACTTTTAACATTTTTTTTTTTTTTTTAAAGAAATAGGATCTTGCTCTGATGCGCAGGCTGGAGTGCAGTTGTGTAATCATAGCTCACTGTAACCTCTAACTCCTGGGCTCACGCAATCCTCCTGCGTTGGCCTCCCAAAGTGCTGGGATGGCAGGAATGAGCCACCACACTTGGCCTTCTTTCTTTTTTTTTTTTTTTTTTTTTTTTGAGACGGAGTCTTGCTCTGCCGCCCAGGCTGGAGTGCTGTGGCCGGATCTCAGCTCACTGCAAGCTCCACCTCCCGGGTTCACGCCATTCTCCTGTCTCAGCCTCCCGAGTAGCTGGGACTACAGGCGCCCGCCTCGTCGCCCGGCTAGTTTTTTGTATTTTCTATTAGAGACGGGGTTTCACCATATTAGCCAGGATGGTCTCGATCTCCTGACCTCGTGATCCGCCCGTCTCGGCCTCCCAAAGTGCTGGGATTACAGGCTTGAGCCACCGCGCCCGGCCAACTTGGCCTTCTTTCAATACTTTATATTAAATTTCATAATTCCAAGGTGTAGAAACTATGAGTATCTTCATTTTCAAGATAAGATCAATGAGACAGCACAATTGCTCTAGGTCACACAGCCAGTAAGGAACAGCTTTGGCTCTTAATCACTACCCAGAAGGCCTGAGAACATCCCAGGATGATAAAAAGAGCACAGTGCCTGCCCCTCCTGGAGCTTCCAGTCTAAAAGAAAAAAGGAGGCAGAAATAGATACCTTCAAAGTGAGAAGGTAAAGGGAGTGTGCAAAGCAATTAGGCAGCAGAGAGAACAGGCTATTCTCATAGCCTACTCTCAGAGGGGAAGCCCAGAAGGGCTTCCTGGAAGAGCCAACACCTACTTAGAATAAGTAGGAATAGATGAGGATGCCCAGCAGGAGCGGAGCTGGGAGAAGGTCACTCCAGACAGAGGGCAGGGCATGAACAAAGGAACCGAAGTCAGAGTCGGTGGGGTGTGTGCATAGAAAGGGGTGGTCCAGGATGCTAGAATAGAAGATGCTCTGAAGCCAAATGGCAGCAGGAAGTACAACTAAGTCACAGCCACCCACAAGTGCAGATGTGTTCCAGCAGTGTCAACAAGGTCTACAGAAATTGCTTCCCATTTTAAATGGAGATATATGGAAGTTACTATTTAAAGCAAGTCTTTCTGGAAAAAGAATATTTACACTGTGAGAAATCCAGATCGACACGTTTTATGTTTCCTTAAAGTAGTTGCGTACCATTCCCAAGGTCCTTCGTCAGCATCTGACTTCCCAGGATGTGTTTTCCAAACTCCCATGTGTGGATGTGTGTGCATATTTGTCCTGCTGCAACGACTTCCTTCCCACGGGGCAGTTCAACACTCCCACGCTGATACCGCTCTCAAAGTGCAGCACATGCTTTAGCAGATGCATACCCTATGCAGACCATCACGGAGAAGTCCTTCTTTGCTTATCATTCATCCAAATGTTTTACGAGTTCATCATCCTTCTTGGACAAAAGCCAAATATTGCCACTTAACATAGTCACTATATTTTTGAAACCCAGAGATGTACACCAGGCCATCTAACCAGAGAAAATCCAGTATTATCCATGTTAACTGGAAATGTTAATCTGCATAACCAAAGGAAGCCAGGTGGTCAGCGGCCCCCACATCCACAGTGCTGTGTTACTCAACAATAACAAGTTGTATATAAATTGGTTTCCATGGTTTGCTCATCTTGGCCGCTTTGCAGGTGGCTGGGAGACGCAGTTTGTCTCTCTGCCTATTAAAGAGTGAGCATGTCCCATTTACCTGCAACATATCATACACCAGTGTTTCATAAATATAAGGCTGTTTATCCAAGATGTGAGGCTTATCCTAACAGGTTAGGAGACAACGATGGGCCTGACTGTACTAATTTGCCTGCTGTCTTTTCAACTTACTTTTGTTTTTCCTGCAAGAAACATTTCTCTGAAGTGCATGCAAGATACTGATGAATTCCTTTCCGATCTGGATTCAGTGAAGCCCAAAGAATACGCTCTAAGAAGTAAGTAGGTTTCCCTGGCAGATTGTGGAGGTGAACACAGGGCAGTGGAGGTTTGTGCTGGGAGCATTCTAGATTAAACTCTTGGCAATTAAAGACACAGAACCAGAAAGGAAAGAGAAGATGAGCCTTAATTTGCATTTTGCCAGGAATCAAAAAGGGAGGAGGAATTTTTAATGTAGGAGGCTCTACCATCAGTCTAGCCAGAAGAATCTCATGCAGATCACCCTCTTAAGATGAAAGGCCGGGCATGGGGGCTCACATCTGTATCCCAGCACTTTCGGAGGCCAAGGTGGGTGGATCACTTGAGGTCAGAAGTTCGAGACCTGCCTAGCGAACATGGTAAAACCCCATCTCTACTACAAACACAAAAATTAGCCAGGTGTGGTGGAACACACCTGTAATCCCAGCTACTTGGGAGGCTGAAGCAGGAGAATCACTTGAACCTAGAAGGCAGAGGTTGCAGTGAGCAGAGATCATGTCAGCCTGGGCAACAGAGCGAGTCTTCTCAAAAAAGAAAGATGAGAATAGTTTATACACTGTATGATGCTTATTATTAACATCATTGATGTCATCAATATGGATAACATTTCACTGTTATACGAGATACCTTGGTTTTTTTTTTTGAGATGGAGTCTCACTCTGTCACCCAGGCTAGAGTACAATGGTGTGATCTTGGCTCACTGTAACCTCTGCCTTCTGGGTTCAAGTGATTTTCCTGCCTCAGCCTCCCGAGTAGCTGGGATTATAGACACCCGCCACCATGCCTAATTTTTGTATTTTTAGTAGAGACGGGGTTTCACCATGTTGGTCAGGCTGGTCTCGAACTCCTGACCTCGTGATCCACCCGCCTCAGCCTCCCAAAGTGCTGGGATTACAGGCATGAGCCACTGCGCCTGGAGGGCTTCTTTTTCTAGACATTTGCTGCTTTTGGTAATGAGTTCCTTCCTCATTCGGGGGAAAAAGTCTTGCCCATTCTGTGCTTGACAGTACATGCTAAGGAGTGTGTTGGTAAATGTGTGGGCTCAAGCTGGATGGAGTGAGACTGCAGCCACACTTCTTGGCAAGTGATAGAGATGGACTTCGGATGGTTAGAAGTTTGTTATTAGTTTCCCAAAATCATTCCTACAACTAAAGAGACACACACTTTCCTGCCAGAAAGGGACAAAAAATCAGATGTGTTTTCACTGGGGTAACCTCTTTTTCAGAAGAATGATTCATAGTTGATACTGATGGGAACCACTATCAAGGAAAAATGTAAAAACTTGCTTTTTCCAAAGCCAGACAAACGAACATAGCAATTTACATTCAGATTTTGAATGCATGACTAATGTACTTTGTATTGAAAAATGCTTAGTAGCATAATATCCATCATAAAGGTAATCAAAAGCTTTCATCTGATATTTTGTAATTCAAAACAGCACATAAGGCCGGGCACGGTGGCTCACGCCCGTAATCCCAGCACTTTGCGAGGCCAAGGTGAGCGGATCACCTGAGGTGAGGAGTTCAGGACCAACCTGGCCAACATGGTGAAACCCCATCTCTACTAAAAATACAAATATCAGCCCGGCATGGTCGGGGGTGCCTATAATCCCAGCTACTTGGGAGGCTGAGTAATGAGAATCGCTTGAACCTGGGAGGTGGAGGTTGCAGTGAGTCAAGATCGTGCCACTGCACTCCTGCCTGGGAGACAAGAGTGAGGCTTCATCTCAAAAAAACAAAAAACAAACAAAAAAACATAATTTGAAGCAGTTGCCATTCTACACGGGATTAGATGTCGGGATACTTAATGAAATAGCAAGAGAATACAAATCCAATTGATTTACTAGCCATCTTCTTCAAGCCCCATTTTGAAATTGATTGTTTTGCTCCAACACTTAGTGATGTTGTAGGGAACATTCTGACAAACTGGGGCCAAATAAGTGGGCCAAGAAAATCCAGACGGTGCCGTGGCTGGCTCAGATTCCTGGTGATGAGGTGGTGGCACATATTGTCATCATTAGTCACAGCCATGTTAACACTATATTTGCCTTGTAAGTTGCTCTAGTCATGTACTGACCATGTTCCATCTGTAGGAGCCTGAAAATTGAAAATCTTTTAAGTTAAAAAGATTTTTCCAAGATAAATGGTTCGGGAAAGAATTGAATGATTTACCTAAGTGGATAGATGACTTAATTTATTGTAACAGATGAATACAATACTTGGTAGTTTTTTAAACTGATTTTCATTCTAATGTACCAGAAAATACTTGGCATTGTTGCTCTGACATTTTGCCTGAGATTTTTGAGCACAGCATGTCGTTCTGACCTTAGTTCTCAGTTTGGTTTTCCTGGCAGTCATGTGGATGGAAAAAGAATAAGAGTCACTGGTGAGTGAGTACTTTAATACAGTAGGCATCATTCCGAGGCTTGGGCGGGAGCGGTGCCATTTAGTTCTAGCAGCCACTATGCGGGGGAGGACAGTGTTAGTATCATCTCTTTTATAAAAGAGGAAATGGAGCCACAGAAATGCAAAGTATCCTGCCTGCAGTGGTAGAAATAAGATTTGAGCTCACATCGTCCACTTCCTGAGTCTGCACTTTTAATCGTTGAATAAAATAAGCAACAACAGGGCTGGGCACAGTGGCTCACGCCTGTAACCCCAGCACTTTGGGAGGCTGAGGCAAGTGGATTGCTTGAGCTCAGGAGTTTGAGACTAGCCTGGCCAACATGGTGAAACCCCGTCTCTAGTAAAAATTAAAAAGTTAGCCTGGTGTGGTGGCGTAGGCCTGTAGTCCCAGCTGCTCAGGAGGCTGAGGTGGGAGGATTCCTTGAGCATGGGAGGCGGAGGTTGCAGAGAGCCGAGATTGCTCCACTGCACTCCAGCCTGGGTGACAGAGCAAGACTCTGTCTCAATAAAAGAAAATAAGCCACAAGAGAAACAAGAAAAACAAAATAAAACCCAGCAACAAAAAGAGTGAAGCAGAGCTACACATATGGATCACATGGAAATAACATCAAGAATAAAAAAACAAGCTGTAGGAAGTTATATACATACGTAAGTTTAAACAAATGCAATTTAAGGTGCTGTCTTGCTCTATGTGGTTCTGCATATGTAGTACAAATGTTCAGAAATGCATGAGAACGATAACCTCCAAATTCAGTCCAGGGCTAGCCTTGGTGGGGATGCAATTAGGAACACACATTTCAAATGATTGGTCAAGTTTTATTTTTTAAGCTGGGTGGTGGGAACATAGGCACTTGTTTTATTGTTTATGACTTTTTAATGTATTAAATATTGCACAATAGGCTTTTTTTTTTTTTTTTTTGAGACAGAGTTTCACTCTTGTCACCCAGGCTAGAGTGCAATGGCGTGATCTCTGCACCTCTGCCTCCCAGATTCAAGTGATTCTCCTGCCTCAACCTCCCAAGTAGCTGGATTACAGGCATGCGCCACCACACCTGGCTAATTTTTGCATTTTTAGTAGAAACGGGGTTTTGCCATGTTGAACAGTCTGATCTCGAACTCCTGACCTCAAGAGATCTGCCCACTTCGGCCACCTGAAGTGCTAGGATTACAGGCATGAGCCACCATGCCCAGCTGCGTGATGGCGTTTTAAAATGCCACCTCCAAGCCCCAAACACGAAGATGGTGGCAGGCATGCGCTGTGTAGGAGCTTGGATAATGGGCCAGGGCCAGAGGAATAAGGTGGAGAGAGAGTCCTTGAGTCACGGCTGTTCTAGAACAGGAGAGAGACTGATATTTAGAGACACTCAATCCAGCAGTGGGTAAGATAGATTAAAGGGGGCAGCCATGGTAGGAAACACTGTAGTAATCTGACTCTAAAAGGAGGCTCCGTTTCAAACTTTCCACCATCTTTTTCCATTTGCTTTCTAACATTCTCATGTCCACCATCCTTACAGAAACAAAATCCACCACATACATTTGTATGCTTTGGTTTTGCCACCCTCCTGGATCTTGGGGTTTTATTTTATGTCCCTTTTTGCTGCTAAAGTCCTCAGCGAGCGTTCTGGTCTGCTTCTGGTTTTGTTGCTGTTGTTTTAAACTCCGTAAACCTCAGAAGTCCTACATTCAACCTCTTATCACGTACAAAAGCCACATCCAGGCCAGGCACAGTGGCTCATGCCTGTAATCCCCGTATTTTGAGAGGCCCATGCAGGCAGATCACCTGAGGTCAGGAGTTCAAGAGCAACCTGGCCAACATTGCGAAGCCCCATCTTTACTAAAAATACAAAAATTAGCCGGGCATGGTGGTGGGTGCCTGTAATCCTGGCTACTTGGGAGGCTGAAGCAGGAGAGTTGCTTGAACCCAGGAGGCAGAGGTTGCAGTGAGCTGAGATCACTCCACTGTACTCCAGCCTGGGTGACAAGAACGAAACTCCATCTCAAAAACAAAACACAACAAAAACCACATCCCGAAAGATCACTGGTATCCTCTCTCCTGATTATTTTAAATGTTCTTTCTCCTTGAGGTCTACAAAGAGTCAAACTCTGTAAAATACTTGAAGGGATTTATTCTGAGCCAAAATGAGTGACTGATGTCCTGTGACACAGCCCCAGGAGATCCTGAGAACCTGTGCCCAGGTGGTCAGACTGCAGGTTGGTACATTTCAGGGAGATATGAGACATCAGTCAATACACTTAAGATGTGTATTGGTTTGGTCTGAAAAGGCAGGACAACTGGAAGGGGGTGGGGTGGCTTCTAGGTCATAGGTGGGTTCAAAGCTTCTCCTATTGGCAATTGGTTGAAAAAGTTTATCTAAAGACCGGAATCCATAGAAGGAAGTGTGTGGCTTAAGATAAGGGATTATGGAGACCTAGGTTATTATGCAGATGAAGCCTCCAGGTAACAAGCTTCAGAGACAATAGCTTGTCAATGTCTCTTATCAGACTTAAGTCTCTTCTATCAGTCTTATGTCAACAGTGGCCAGTTGTGCCTGAATTCTGAAAGGGAGGAGGGTATAACGAGGGATGCCCCCTTCCCTTCCCATTGTGGCCTGAACTAGTTTTTCAGGTTGACTTTGGAATGCCCTTGGCTGAAAGGAAGGGTGCATTCAGATGGTTGGGGGTCTTAGAATCGTATTTTTGGTTTACATTAACCACCATGGAATGAGCTGCCTTCCTCTTTCTTTATTCTTGTCCATTTCTATTATAATTCAGGGTTGGTCCCCTGTCTGGGCTGTCCTTCTATGTTGATAATTGGTCTCTTTTCTCCTTCTCTTTCTCTCTCTGCCTGACCCCCTGAACCTTCCCACAGGCACTTTGTTCCTTTCCTCATTGTATTTCTCTTGTAAACGAATCAAGGCTTAGAGACAGGATACTAAGCAGTGGAAATTGTGCTAGGCTGGCAATAAGGCCTGGGACCACCTCCTGGTTAGGCCAATCACCAGCTGTGTGGCCTCACCCAAGCCACATCACCTTGTTTAACACATTGCCTTTAACAAGGTTCCTCACCTGTAAATGACCAGGCTGTGTCCTCAATTCTGGAAATCTACAGCAACTTTAAAGAATTCCAACCAAACCCTCATGACACATAGTTTACCTATAACAAACCTGCACATATACCCAGAACCTAAAATAAAAAAAGGACGTCTGACTCCTAAGCCCAGCAGTGTGCTACAGTCAGTCTGTGCTGGCTTGACAGTGCCAATTGTTAAGTGTCAAGGTGGTTGTTAAATATAATTATTTTTAGGGGCTAACTCACGCAAATTTACAATTAAATTATATTAAGAACAAAAGTAATAGTTTTTTTTTTTTTTTTGAGACTGAGTCACTCTGTTACCCAGGCTAGAGTACAGTGGGGCAATCTTGGCTCACTGCAGCCTCCCCCTCCTGGGTTCAAGCAATTCTCCTGCCTCAGCCTTCTGAGCAGCTGGGATTACAGGTGTGCGCTGCCATACCTGGCCAATGTTTGTATTTTTAGTAGAGATGGGGTTTCACCAAGTTGGTCAGGCTGTTCTCAAACTCCTGACCTCAGGTGATCTGCCCACCTTGGCCTCCCAAAGTGCTGGGATTACAGGTATAAGCCACCATGCCCGGCCCAAAAGTAATAAATATTCAAAACTCATCACTTCCTAATTATTTTACTACATTAAAAAAAAAAATTCTATGTCTTATGTTAACACTGGCCAGTTGTGCCAGGTACAGGCTGGGTACAGTGGCTCACGCCTGTAATTCCAGCACTTTGGGAGGTTGATGTGGGTGGATCACGAGGTCAGGAGATTGAGAGTTTCCTGGCCAATATGGTGAAACCCCGTCTATATTAAAAATACAAAAGTAAGCTGGGTGTGGTGGCATGTGCCTGTAATCCCAACTACTCAGGAGGCTGAGGCAGAAGAATCGCTTGAACCTGGGAGGTGGAGGTTGCAAAGAGCCAAAATTGCACCACTGCACTCCAGCCTGTTGACAGAGTGAGACTGTCTCAAAAAAAAGAAAAAGAAAAAGGAAAAGAAAAAAAAATCTATCTGTATTCTTAAAACTATTTACAGCTCTCGTGTCTGTACAGTGGAAGTCACTGCTGTGCTACTGTGCGTGGCCTTCTAAGTTCGTGTTCAGGGACGTCACCTTGAGAGCTGGGAGTCAGCCACGGGGGGCGGTCTTCATCAGGAAGTCAGCAATAGCTGTAAGTCAGGGCTTGATTTATTGTTTTATTGTCTAGACTGAGGAAATTGATGGATAAAATCTTGAGTGCAAATGAGAAGTGTGTAATGTCTAACCATTACATTATGAATAGCACTAAAAGATAAGGAAGTATCTTCAGTACCCAACTGTCATCAAATTCAGCAAAAAATTTGCTCACATCATGGACAAATAAGTTCTGACATACATCTTCCTTGTTTCACGTCGGTATTACTCATTGACGTAAACGAAAATATCAACATTCATGTCGGGACGATACTTAGTCAACTGAAACCATAGATTGGCTACGGATACAAGAGTTGGGTAAAAATCAATGAAAGCATTCTGAGAGAATCAATTCATTATATGCGGAATTGATACTAAGGACCTCATTATTATACTACAGGCTTCATTATTTGTAATTTGTGTATGTCATGGGCTGACTTGTGTTTCCCTCAAATTCATATGTTAAAGTCCCAGTACATCAGGATGGGATTCTGTTTGGAGACAGGGTCTTTAAAGAGATAATTGGGCCAGACGTGGTGATTCACGCCTGTAATCCCAGCTCTTTGGGAGGCCGAGGTGGGAGGATTGCTTGAGTCCAGGAGTTCAAGACCAGTCTGGGCAACAGGGCTAAACTATCTCTACAAAAAATACAAAAATTTAGCTGGGCATGGTGGCACATGCCTGTAATCTCGGCTGCCCAGGGGTCTAAGGTGGGGGGATCACCTGAGCCTGGGAGTTCGAGGCTACAGTGAGCTGTGATTGTGGCACTGTATTCCAGCCTGGGTGACGGAGTAAGACCCCGTCTCAAAAAAAAAAAAAAAAAAAAGAGAGAGAGGTTATTAAGCCCAGATGAGATGAGTTGGGGTGGCGGTTGTCTTAACCAATAACTGGTGCCCCTTATAAGAAAAGGAGCTTGGGACATAGACATACATGGAGGGAGGACCACATGGGGACACAAGAAGACTGTCTCCTAGAGGATAAGGAGAGAGGCCTCAGAAGCAGCCAACCCTGCCAGTGCCTTGGTCTCGGCATACAGCCTCCAGAACTGGGAGAAATGAATTTCTGTTGTTTAAGCCACCCCATCTGTGGCAGCCCTAGTGAATGAATCCAGTGCCCCATATGGTTTTTATATCAGTGTAATCGATACTAATCCCCACCTGGTGAGTGTTATACGTTGAACGTGTCTTCCCAAAAGATATGTTGAAACCATAAGCCCCTGGTTCCTGTGAATGTTAAGTTACTTGGAAATAAGGTCTTTGCAGATATGTAAGGGGAGGTAATAGATTAGGGTAGGCCCTAATCCCATTATTGGTGTCCTTATAAAAGGGAAATTTGGACACAGACACAGAGGGAGAACGTTCCATAAGGATGGAGAGGAGATTGGGGTGATGCCTCCCGGCCTAGGGCTGCTGGCAACCTCTAGAAGCTAGCAGAGCATGGAACTGGTTCTTCCTCGGGGCCTCCGAAGGGAACCAATGCTGCTCAGCCCTTGATTTCAGATTTCTAGTCCCTAGAACTGTGAGATAATACATCTCTGTTGTTTTAAGCCACCCAGTTTGTGGAAAATTCTGAAGACAGCACTAGCAAACTAATACAAAGAACTATGAATTAACACCTCTCAAATGCACTCTAGAATCAAAAGCATGTATTTGTCATCCAGAATGCAGAGAAAAAAAAACAAAAGTAAAGCACTGTGTCTCGGGTAGGTCCAGGGACTCATTTTCCTTGAGATGTAGCAGAGCTTTTTGTTTTTTTTTTTTTGTTTTTTTTTATTCCTTTTTTTTTTTGAGGAGTCTCACTCTGTCACCAGGCTAGAGTGCAGTTACATGATCTCAGCTCACTGCAACCTCTACCTCACCGGTTCAAGTGATTCTCCTGCCTCAGCCTCCCGAGTAAGCTGGGACTACAGGTGCACACCAACACACCTGGCTCATTTTTGTACTTTTTCTGGTAGAGATAGGTTTTGCTGTGTTGGCCAGGCTGGTCTTGAACTCCTGACCTCAGGTGATCTGCCTGCCTGCCTTGGCTTCCCAACATGCTGGGATTACAGGTGTGAGCCACCATGCCTCGCCCCAGAGCACTTTCTTAAAGTGCAACCAGCCCATGTGTGTCTACAGCAGAGAACTTGCAGGGGAAGCTACTGATGCGGAATTTTAACTTCCCTCAGCAGATCCTGGCTTCCTCCCAGGTTTCATGTGATTGCTGCATTTTGCTGCACTTGATTCCTCTGGGACAGAATGATGAGGGAGGAAGGGAGGCCTCTGGATCCCAAGCAGCCTGCGGGGCTTTTCATTTCCTGTTTCTCTAATCTCATCACATTGTTGAAAATTTCCCCAAGCAGCTACTTTTGCTCTGAGACTTTCTTAACCCTTCAAGTCCCTCTTCCTTGGTTCCTATACCAAGCCTTGAGCCCACCCTATTGGCCAGAGTACTGAGCTTCCTACTCGCGTCACCTGCTCCCTTTGGATTCCACGTTTCCCTCCTGGAATGCTTATTTCATGTCTCTTGTCCGTGTGCCTCATCTTCTCTCCTGGAAGCCAAGGCCACAGCTGATGCCTTGGTGGAGGCAGGGGTCTGCAGGCAGACACTGAATGGACTAGCACCCATCACAGGCCCCTGGCCAAGCCTGGGTCCCCTGTCACCAGGGCAGATCTGGTCATCTTGATTTTCAGTCTGAGTGTTGCCTCTTTTCCCACCCAGCTGTTAGTCTGAAGGGCATTTTACTCAAGGCCAGACCCTCTCCTGATGCTAGAGCAAGGGACAGAAAAGATGCTGAGATGAAGCAAATGTTAAGGTAAAGGTGAAACTGGGCTTCACTGAAATTCTGGGTTCACTGGATGCCAAATATCCATGCTGCAGTAGACTGAAACACGGTCCCCCAAAAGACATCCCAATTCCTGGAGCCTGTGAATATTACCTTATATGGAAACAGGGTCTTTGCAGAAGTGATTAAATTAAGGATCTTAAAATGTGGGGGTTGTCCTGGATCATCCAGGTGGGCCCTAAATGCAGCCCCATGTATCCTTAGAAGAGAGTGACAGGCCGGGCATGGTGGCTCACGCTGGTAATCCCACACTTTGGGAGGCTGAGGCAGGTGGATCACTGAAGGTCAAGTGTTCGAAACCAGTCTGGCCAACATGGTGAAACCTCGTCTTTACTATAAATACAAAAATTAGCCAGGCATGATGGCAGGTGCTTGTAATCCCAGCTACTTGGGAGGCTGAGGCGGGAGAATTGCTTGAAACTGAAAGGTAGAGGTTGGAGTGAGCTGAGATCCTGCCACTGCACTCCAGCCTGGGTGACAGTGAGACTTCATCTCAAAAAAAAAAAAAAAAAAAAAAAGGGGAGATAGGAGGAAATATGCATCCACCACACATGCACACGGAGACGATGTGGCCAGAGAGGCAGAGTTTGGAATGCTGTGGCCACAATCCAAGGGAAGCTGGCAGCTGGAGGAAGGAAAGAACAGATCCTTCCCTGAAGCCTCTACAAGGAGTGCAGCCCTTGCTAACACCTTGGTTTCAGTCCAGTCATATTTATTTTGGATTTCTGGCCTCCAGAACTATGAGAAAATAACTTTCTATAGTTTTAAGCTATGAAATCTGTGGTAATTGTTACAGTAGCTACAAGAAATTAACATGCATGCTATTCTTCTTTTTTTGGTCTAAGATTAATAGCCGACCAGACACAAGGGAGACTGCCAGGAGGTGTCTGCTAAGAGCCTGTCTCAGGAACTAGGCTGTGAATGGAGAGCACATTCAGCTCTTTAACCACAAGGAAATCTCTGGCACCTGCTAGTTAGCAGTTTACCTGTATGCCCCGTATTGTCAACTATAAGGCAAGGACTATTCTTGTTTTCAAAAATCTCCAATGTAACACAGCAATCTGGTAGGTGCTTAATAAAAGCTTGAACGTCATAATTCCTTTCAGGATTTGTTTCTGGTTTAGCATTCCAGAAGCTTCCACTGCCTTCAACTTCATGATGTCAACACATCATATTTAAAAACTTAAGACTGTAGACCAAGGTCTCCTTTTTCCTCTATTCAAACCCAGAAATTAATCAGCTGTGCATTTTAATATCCACATTTCATTGCCACCAAGTGAGAAAGAAAATTTGCCTGCCAATTAGCACAGAATTGAAACAAGTTGTTTTTAATCTTTTGAAAATGAAACTTGGAACAACTGCCATATGATTTGAAGTAGCAGGTGCGATTAATCATTCATTTATTCTATTTCTCCCTCCCATGACAACCACAATGTATTTTGATTTGGAGGGTGCCCGTGCCCTGGCATCTCTTAGGTTCTTGACAGAAGCTAATTAAGGATTAGTTTGGAAAAGAGCAACTTGTCCATTTGAATTCATACTTAGAAAGGAAGCAAATGCAATTTGAAAATTTGCATGGCACAAAATATGAGCTCAGCTAGACAACTGCAAATGCAATCAGCTTAGAAAGCAAATACCAACTGGAAAGAAAACTAGAATTTAACCTTCTCAAATGAAGAATGGGATATTCTTCATGTGCCCTTCAGGGTTTACCTAAGGAGGGAGACAGCCTCAGTTTTGACATCTCTTTTGTTTCTGTCTTCTTCAAGGCTTATGGTTCCAGACCCTTTCTTACACTTCAGGCTACAGAGTTCTTACTCCATGATGGAAAAGGGGATTTGAAAATCATTTAGTCTGTTACACGCCAGGTGTGGTGGCTCACGCCTGTAATCCCAGCACTTTGAGAGGCCGAGGCAGGTGGATCGCTTGAAGTCAGGAGTTTGACACCAGCCTGGCTAACATGGTGAAACCTCATCTCTACTAAAAATACAAAAATTAACTGGGTGTGGTGGTGCGTGTCTGTAATCCCAGCTACTTGGGAGGCTGAAGCACGAGAGTCTCTTGAACCCAGGAAGCGGAGGCTGCAGTGAGCCGAGATCGTGCCACTGCACTCCAGCCTGGGTGACAGCAAGATTTTGTCTCAAAAAAAAAAAAAAAAAAGTCTGTTACAGTAAACGCATCCAGTTTAATTATTTTGTTTTTCTGACACAAGGAGACTTCAAAATGTCTCGGTGGAGCTGGATTTTGGGCATTTGAACTTAAATTTTTTTAAGTTTAATTTGATTCAGCAAACATTCATTGAGCTCCTGCTCTGAGAGATACATGAAGACACAATGCCTCCTCCCTCCCCTCACCGTGGGAGACAGGTACACAGTGTCAACCTACCTTTTAGTGTGACAAGTAAGCAAGAATCTGGAATGCTTCTTAGGGAAGAACATCCTTCAGTAGACTTAAAGGATGATTCAACATTTGCCAGGCAGATGGAAAGGAGGAACATTCCACGCTTAAAGACAGTGTCGCCTGGTGCGTTCTGTATCTTGGAGCAGAGGAAATGAGCGTGGGTTGGGAGGATGAGCCCAAAGGGGCAAGTCAGGTCACGAAGGGCCTTTTAAACTGTACTCAGGAGTCTGGAATTAATCCTAAAACAGAGCAGGCAAGCCTGGCTGCTCGTTACAATCACCTGGGACATTTTGAAAACTAATTAAAGCTCAAGCCTCACCCCTGACCAATTAAGTCATTCTTTGTTGGGGTGGAGCCTGGGTGTATTTTTTTTTTTTTTAATGTCTCAGGTGATTCGAATGCCCACCAGAATTCCCCCCAGAGCTGAGAATCACAGCCGTAGCTAAGAGGGCTGCAAAGTTTTTCCCTAAAGGGCCTGATAGTAAATATTTTCAGCTTTGTCAGCGAGAGGGTCTCTCTTACAGCTACTCACCCTGCCATTTTGTGGGAAAGCAGCTCTGACAATATGTAAATGAATGAGCATGGCCATATTAAAAATAAACTTTTCTTAAAAGACAAGGAGGGTTATAGTTGGCCAACCCTTACTCTAGACGATGGGACGCCATTAAGAATTTAAGAAGTATATTGATTCAAAAATTTTTACAGATTATTACATAAATAATACATGAATTTGTTCACACTGTAAATGAATCTAAATAATGCAAAGTTCAAGACCTTTTTATTCCCTCATTCAAATACCAGTCCCTTTCCTAGATAATAAGTGTCATCAATGAGGTATAAATTTTTCTAGAATTTTCTCCTTCCTCTTTTTGGTATGTACTAGAAAGATATAATTTTTTAAGTTTAAAAAATGTATTTATTTTTCTTGCCAGGCATGGTGGCCTGTAATCCGGTACTTTGGGAGGCCAAGGTAGGAGGATCACTTGAGTCCAGGAGTTCGAGACCAGCCTGGGCAACATAATGTATAGACCCTGTCTATACAAAAATAAAAAAACAAAATTAGCTGGGTGTAGTGGTGTGTACCTGTAGTCCTAGCTACTCAGGAGGCTAAGGTGGAAGGATTGCTTGAGCCTGGGAGGTCAAGGCTGTAGTGAGCTGAGATCATACCACTGCACTCCAGCCTGGGTGACAGAGTAATGCCCTGTTTCAAACATATATATATATATATATATATGTATGTAAAGAGAGAGAGAGAGTATATGTTTATATTGTGTGTGGGTATATGTGTGTGTGTATATATATATGTATGTATTTCTTAAACTTGCTTTTTCCCCTACATAATAATATGTCTTGGAGTATTTCCACAGCAGTAAATATGTATCTCTTTTTAGTTTTTGCATAGCATAATAAAATATGAACTATGAAAGCCCCATGGCTCATTTAACAATTTTCTGAGAGAGGTTGAACTATTTGGAATTGTGAACATTAAACTGTTTTATCCTACAAAATGCCATTTTGAAATGGTTAAACCTCACAGTCTGTGTTCAATTTTTTGCCATTACAAGCATTACTGCCGCAAGCATCTTGCATTGTGTGCTCATGTGTGTATCCCTGGGGAAGATTCTGGGACGCTGACTTGCTGGATCACTGTGCCTAGCAGTGAGAAAAGAGTCTTTGGCTAAACCCCAGACACTGACTCTGGCAAACTTCAACATAAAGGAAAGCTATTGGCAAAGTATGGGCCAGCTCAGAGGAGGGAGGGAAAGGCTAAAGACCTGCTTCCTGGCGGATGAGTGGAGCCCAAGCTTGGCTTTGGGACCTTTGTCACTCCACTAAAGTCCTGGCAGAGGGTTGACTGTGTGTCACAGTGATGGGGAGTAAGGCTTGGAGTGGCTTCCAGGGACCCCTTTGGCCTCTGTAATGAGAGGACAGAGCACCTTGATTTTTTGGTCAAGATTGTGCACAGCTGGGGAGTGGTAGTCTCTAAAAGAAAATCTAGTTGCTTACTAAGGAGAGAGAATGGCTTCCAGGAGACCAAAAAAATTTCTTCAGGCAGGGTGCGGTGGCTCACGCCTGTAATCCCAGCACTTTGGGAGGCTGAGGCAGGTGGATTGCTTGAGCTCAGGAGTTCAAGACCAGCCTCAGCTACATGGCAAAACCTTGTTTCTATCAAAATAAAATAAAATAAATAAATGTATTCATATTTTTACTGTCTTAGTTCATTTTCTGCTACTATAAGAGAATATCATAGACTAGATAATTTATAAAGAAAAGAGATTTATTTTCTCACAGTTCTGGAGGCTGGGAAGTCTAAGAGCATAGTGTTGGCATCTGGTAAGGGACTTTGTGCCGTGTTATCCCGCAGTGGAAGGTGGAAAGGTAAATGAGAGAGAAAGCGTAAGGAACCAGGCTTGCTTTTATAATAACCCACTCTCTAAACAAGTGACCTGGTCCTGCAATAATGACATGAGTCCATTATTAGGTCTCTTATCAGACCTAATGAGCTCTTATTAGACCTCACCTTCCAATACTGGTACATTGGGGACTCAGTTTCCAACACATGAATTTTGGACACTCACCAACACTTAATTGTATTAACCTTTAAAATTTCAACCAATACAGTAAGTAGAATATCTAATTGCTGTTCACTGGCAAGACTGAACAACTTTCTCCTATTTATTAGTCAGTTGGATTTCCTTCTCCAAGGGTTTCCTGTTTGTAGCTTTTGTGGATTTTAAATCATTTCTTTGGCTTTTTAAACATGTTTGCTTTGTGCTTGGCACCGTGGCTCACGCCTGTAATCTCAGCACTTTGGGAGGCTGAGGTAGGTGGATCATAAAGTCAGGAATTTGAGACCAGCCTAGTCAACATGGTGAAACCCCATCTCTACTAAAAACATAAAACTTGGCTAGGTGTAGTGGCGCACGCCTGTAATCCCAGCAACTTGGGAGGCTGAGGCAGGAGAATTACTTGAACCTGGGAGGTGGAGGTTGCAGTGAGCTGAGATCACACCACTGTACTCCAGCCTGGGCAACAGAGCAAGACTCCACCTCAAAACAAAACAAGTTTGCTTTGTAAGGGTGCTTTATATGTTCTGAATGCAATTCTTTATCTAAGTTATAAATATAGTGACCGTGTTCTCTCCTTACCTTTTAACTATGTTCATGGGGCCTTAAAGAGTTTAAAGAAGGGGAGGGACATGGTCAGTCTTGTGGTTCATCTCAGTCTAGAAGATCATCGATGGCTATAAACGGCCAAGTTGCACACCAGCTGTAAGGTTCTGAGTGTGGTGAGAGACAAGGAGACTCAAACTCATTGGAAGGAAAATGGGAGAGTCAGTGATTCTCATTCCAGCAAAAACCTGGAATAATGAAAACCTATGGAAAAGAGGTCACTGATAATCACCTGCTGGCTGAGCCCAAGTGGTCTGACACAGTGGAACTGGCCGAAGAAGAGGCGAGGGCTCCTCAAAAACCAGTTAACCCGGTGAACTCAGCAAGTACTGTTTGTCAAGTTAGGACCAGGAGGTTTTCAAAATAACATATTCCCTTTTTTTTTTTTTTTTTTTTTTGAGACAGAGTCTCACTCTATCTCTCAGGCTTGAGTGCAGTGGTGTGGTCATGGCTCACTGCTGCCTTGACCTCCCCTGGTGAGGTAACCCCCCTCAGTCTCTTGAGTAGCTGGGACTACAGGTGCAAGCCACTATGCCTGGCTAATTTTTTGTATTTTTTGTAGAGAGATGGGGTTTTGCCACATTGCCCAGAGTGGTCTTGCGCTTGTGGGCACAAGCGATCCACCTGCCTTAGCCCCCAAAGGTGCTGGAATTACAGGCATGAGCCACTGCACTCGGCCTACATATTTCCTTTTGTTTTTCCTTCTTTCTTTTTTTTTTTTTCTTTTTCTTTTTAAAGCACATGTGTAAGCAAAATGCAGTTCCTTCAACATGATTTCCAGATTAAATCTCAGAAATCCAACTGTAGTAGTTACGACAGAAATGCAGGAGGAGCACGGTCATTTCACAAGCTTTATTGGGGTTTTCTCCCCACTCCTTCTAAGGAATACCATTATCTTTAGTTATGCCTAAGAATTATATTCCAAACTGACAAGTAAAAACTGGGTCCTTGTGTCTATTTGAAAGAGTAAGAGGTTATGAATTCTGCTTAAACTAGGTTTGAATACACAGCTCTAATTCTTGCTAGCAATTAAAAGGAGGTAGGTTTCTGCTGTTGTGCATATTACTTATCATTTCTGAGCCTCAGTTTTCTCACTTCTACTACCCTTTACTGGTAATGTGACCTTGAGTGAGTGACGTGACCTCCCTGTGCCTCAGTTTCCATACTTGTAAAATGGGGACTATAATGATTACTTAGCTCATAACGTTACACAGTCGTGTGAGGGTTAAATGAGACAATGGACAGAAAGCAACTCAAAACATGCCTGGCACACACTAGGGCCTACATGTTACTTGTTATTGTCACAATGCACAGATCTGCCTGAGTCCTGGCAACATTCGTCTTGCCATGTAATTTTTTTTTTTTTTTTGAGATGGAGTCGCGCTCTGTCGCCCAAACTGGAGTACAGTGGCCGGATCTCAGCTCACTGCAAGCTCCGCCTTTCGGGTTCACACCATTCTCCTGCCTCAGCCTCCAGAGTAGCTGGGACTATAGGCGCCCGCCACCTCGCCCGGCTAGTTTTTTTTGTATTTTTTAGTAGAGATGGGGTTTCACCGGGTTAGCCAGGATGGTCTCAATCTCCTGACCTTGTGATCCGCCCGTCTCGGCCTCCCAAAGTGCTGGGATTACAGGCTTGAGCCACCGTGCCCGGCCTTGCCATGTAATTTTAAGGGAAAGAAGTCAAATGGACGATAGTCATCAAGCTTGAAAAACTCCAACTGGGCCAGGCACGGTGGCTCACGCCTGTAATCCCTGCACTTTGGGTGGCCAAGGCGGGTGGATCACCTGAGGTCAGGAGTTCGAGACCAGCCTGACCAACATGGTGAAACCCCATCTTTACTAAAAACACAAAAATTAGCCAGGCATGGTGGCAGGTGCCTGTAATCCCAGCCTGGTCATTCACTCATTCATTCGCCCTTCTGCCCTCTGCCTTCGGTCCTCTTTCTTCCCTAAGAAGCTGGGGGATCGCAGTAGCAGGAGATTATGTCTTCTCAGTGCTGCTTCTTTCAGATAATTTGAGGGAAAATTCCAGACTGAGAGAGTTGTTTGGTAGGGCTAGGATTGACGCTGATTCTGTGTGCCAGGGTTTTCTGCCCTGAGGGTCATGCTCTCTTCTCTGCAGTCTTTAAATTTTTGAGGCAGAACACACTCTGGGGGCTGGGCTGTCACATGTTCTTGAACACACGCACTTCATCAGACAAAGAGTATAAGAGTGCACAAGCCAACACACCCAAATCCTTGAGGAGCAGGCACATAAAAGAGGGACACTGGATTGAAGAACGTGTGTACTACGTGAAGCTGAATGATTGGAACAGGTGGGTCATCAGGAATATTAAAAAGTACAATAAATGTAATCAGAGATAAGGGAGAATATGACTGATACAAAGCACGAAAAAACAATCATAAAAACTCAAGAGGAACAGTTGAAATCAAAACAAAATAGATGAGATAGATAGTAAGATGGATAGAGGCCAAGAAAAATTAGTGAGTTGGAAGATCAGTTTGAAGATCTCTCAAAACAGTGCAGGAAAGGATAAAGAGATGCAAAGATTAAAGAAAAACCAAAGAATATTGAGGCTAAAGGTGCCAACAGTTGGATAATAGAAACCAAAAGGAGAAATGTAACAAAGCAAATGGAAGAAGGCAATATTTGAACCCATAATGACAATACTTTCTCTGGAATTAAAGGAAGATTAAAAATATCAGGTTGAAAGGGTTTACAGTATGCTAAAATAAATAAAGAAAATTTACAACTGAGTATATGTCAGTAGAGATAAAATTAAGAATATTAAAAGCAATGAGGAAATTCTAAAAACTTCTGGAGAGAACAGCAATCAGATTGACATCAGACTTCAAAATGACAGAAGAAAAGCTGAAAGAGAAACCTTAATCTGTATGGAAACTAAATATTATATTACCAGCTAACTCTTTGTAAAAAAAATAAAAAAAGAAAGTGTACTGGAAAGTTGAGTGAGTGCACACACACACTTAGAGCTGAATGATAATGAAAACACGAGACATCAAAATTTAGATACAGATATAGCAGTACTTAGAGGAAAATTCCTTGCTCTCAATACCTGTTACAAGGACATAAGAAAGGTTGAAAACATGAGCTAAGCAATCAACTCAATAAATTTATAAAAGACAAACATCAATCTCAAAGAAACAATAAGGACATAATAAAAATAAGGTCAGACCAGCTTGGCCAACACAATGAAACACTGTCTCTGCTAAAAATACAAAAATTAGCTGGGCATGGGGGTGGGCACCTGTAATCCCAGCTACTCGGGAGGCTAAGGCAGAAGAAGCCCTTGAACCCAGGAGGCAGAGGTTGTGGTGAGCTGAGATGGTGCCACTGCACTCCAGTCTGGGTGACAGAGTAAGACTCCGCCCCCCCCCCAAAAAAAAAAAAAAAAGGTCAGAAATCAATGAGACAGAAAAGAAACAAACCCATAAAGAATACCAAGATTAGCAAAACCAAAGGCTGATTGTTAGAGTCCTCAAGCAATAGTGAAGGAGGACAAGTGAGAAAAGATACAAATAAAAACTGAAGAATGAAAAGGAGTAAATATAGATACAACAAAGAATAAAAAATAATAAATGAATATTTGGAAAACAAAACAAAATGAATAAATTTTAAAATTTTTGAATGATTCAAAAAGAAATAGAAAAATGGAAAACTATTAAGCATTAAAAAAATTGAAATTAAGACCTTTCGTCTCACCAAATTATAGACTATGATGGTTGAAACAGTTCCATTCTACCCAACTTCTTACAATATACAATCCCAGTTGTTCCAGCAAACTTCAAAAGTGTGAAAGTTGCCCATCTCACTTTACTTTTTTAAACTTTTTTATTTTAAATAATTATAGGTGCACGGGAAGTTGCAAGAATAGTTCAGCGATGTGTCAGTTATACCCATGGGATTTTAATTTATAGAAATGACTTAGTGTCTCCACTGAAAGGACAACGCCATTGAAAGATGATTTTTAGGCCAGG
Organism: Piliocolobus tephrosceles; assembly: GCF_002776525.5. Lineage (NCBI taxonomy): Eukaryota > Metazoa > Chordata > Mammalia > Primates > Cercopithecidae > Piliocolobus > Piliocolobus tephrosceles. The sequence continues at coordinate 20,494,892 of NC_045451.1, read as the reverse complement.
CGTGGTGGCTCACGCTTGTAATCTCAGCACTTTGGGAGGCCCAGGCAGATGGATCATGAGGTCAGAAGTTCAAGACCAGCCCGGCCAACATGGTGAAACCGCATCTCTACTGAAAATACAAAAAAGTTAGCTGGGCGTGGTGGATGGGCGCCTGTAATCCCAGCTACTCGGGTGGCTGAGGCAGAGACTTGCTTGAACCTGGGAGGCAGAGGTTGCAGTGAGCTGAGATCGCGCCACTGCACTCCAGCCTGGGAAACAGAGTGAGACTCTGTCTCAAAAAAAAAAAAAGGATGATTTTTATTACTTACATTTCCTGGAAGGAGGGGCCTGCCATGCCACACAGGAGGGGCCTGCCATGCCACACAGAGCCACCTGGAGAAGCATACAATTGGCCAGGAGGCAGGAGGGTAAACGAGAAGCATAGGTCACTGCGTTTGTCGGGGTTTCTGAAGGGAAGCCAGGCAGAGCAGGGTGAACAGCGCAGGACTGGCTGGTTTGAATACTGTAGGTGGGCTCTGGGTAACATGGGTGATCTCAGATTGTCTGGCACCTGGCTCTGGGGTGCTTTAGGGCAGAGGAACATTGACTTGGTGTGTGAGAGTTTGATAAAGGCGATAGCTGGGGTCATGTGCTCTGGATTGATTCATTTCCATGTTAAAGGTATGCTCCTAGGATGAGCCTTTGCCCCTTCTAAGAATTGGGTAGCCATGGAAGGGGCAGTCTTTTCTCAGTCAGCAAGGCCACACATATCAGAGCTTGACAAATACAGAAAATAAGAAAATGTAGTTAACACAATTGAGTGATGAATGAGTGAATGCCAAATAGACAAATACAAGATCTATGAAAACACAGAACAAGAAGGGTTTCACATCTCTTTCATCCAGTTTTCCCCAGTTGTGTCAAACATAATTATAGCTTCTTTTTTTTTTTTTTTTTTTTTTTTTTTTGAGACAGGGTCTCACTCTGTCACACAGGCTAGAGTGTAGTGGCAAAATCTCAGCTCACTGCAACCTCTGCCTCCTGGGCTCAAATAATCCTTCCACTTCAACCTCCTGAGTATCTGGGACTATAGGCATGTACCACCATGCTTGGCTAATTTTTTGTTTTGTTTTGTTTTGTTTGTATTGTAGAGACAGGGTTTCACCATGTTGCCCCAGCTGGTCTTGAACTTGAGCAATCCACCCGTCTTGGCTTCCCAAAGTGGAATTACAGGTGTGAGCCACCTGGCCTGACCTATAGTACAATATTTTTTTGAAAGGAAATTGATGTTGATATAATCTGTGGATATAGTTCTATGTCATTATGGCATGTGTAGATTTATGTAAGCCACACTCCAACCAAGATTCAGAACAATTTCATCACTAGAAAGTTCTCCTTTGTGTTACACCTTTACAGCCATATATAACCCACTTCCCTCAACATCACTAACCCTGGCAACCGATAATCATTACAGCTGTTCCTGAAAGCAAAAAAGTGTGAAAGCTGCCCAATTCACTTTGTAAATTTGATTATAACTTTAATTCCAAAACTAGAAGAGGAAAAAAGATGTGGTATAAGGATTATGAGAGGGAGAAATAAAACTGCAGAACTAATAAGAAAGTTCAGCAAATTCACCAAATATCAAAACAAATTATAAAAATCAATAGCATATTTCTATGCCAGCAACAATCAATTAGAAAATATAAACTGAGTCGCCAGGTGTGGTGACTCATGCCTGTAATCCCAGCACTTTGGGAGGCCGAGGCGGGTGGATCACAAGTTCAGGAGATCGAGACCATCCTGGCTAACACTGTGAAACCCCATCTCTACTAAAAATACAAAAAAAATTAGCTGGTCGTGGTGGCAGGTGCCTGTTGTCCCAGCTACTTGGGGGCTGAGGGAGGAGAATGGCATGAACCTGGGAGGGGGAGCTTGCAGTGAGCCGAGACAGCGCCACTGCACTCCAGCCTGGGCGATGAACGAGACTCCATCTCAAAAAAAAAAAAAAGAGAAAGAAAATATAAACTGAAAATAAAATACCACAGAAAATAGCCGACTGTACTCTATTTAGGAGTTATTTTATGTACTTTGTTTTAAGTTTACCAAGGAAAAAAAAGTAAAATTATAAGGATACGAAAAGATTTGCATAAATAGCATGGTCTCCAATGATGGCTTGGTAGAAAAATAATGTCAAGTCTTCCCCAACATTTATGTAAAAATTCAAAGCAAATTTAAGTCAATAGTCTAGTTGGATGTTTTGAAGAACTCAGCGAACTTTTTCTGAAATTTGTATCCATGATTAGTGGTACATGACTAACTAGATCCACTTTGAAAAAAAAAAGACTAAAGGCAGAATACCGGATATACTACAAATCCATAATAATAAAAACCATATGGTTTTGTTTGTTTATGCTTATTTATGCTTTTTATTCCTTCATTTAAAAAATTCATTTCCTTTCATCTGTCTTCATCTCTTCCTTTCCCTTTCTCAAATTCCCCTCACTCCATATATGTGTGCTGTGTATCCTCTCATTTGTAGGTGTTCTTGTTTTGGGTATGTGTATTTGCCATATGTATGAATGGTTTTGTGCTTCCACTCTCCTATTTTTATATATGTCACACAGTACTACATTTTTACAATTTTATGTGTATCCAGTCCAGTGCTAGAATCAGGGCTGGCTCCAGGGCATGCAATTCCTGCAGTCACACAAGGACCTACTCTTAAAAGAGCCTTATGCTTGGCTGAAGTGTGATTTGCTGTCATCGTCTTCAAATTCTTAAACATTTTTAAACAAGGGGCCCTGCCTTGTCATTTTGCATTGGCCGCACATGCTCTGTAGGCAGTGTCATCTCAGATAAACAAAATAAACCAGAGAGCTCAGAGGCAGATCCATGTATATATGAGACCTGGATATAAGAAGAAACTTGCTCCATGAATCCATGATGAAAGGGAAAACTATTTAGAGGTGGTTTTGGGATAACCAGTCCACCTTTTGGAGGGAAAAAAAAATGCACCATGACTCAGATGGATTAAAGACCTAAATACAAAAGGTAGAACTATAAAGACAACAGGAGGTAATATTAGAAAATCCTTTTGTGACCTATGAATGGGGAAGAATTTCTTAGGAAAACACCAAAAGCACAATCAATAAGCAAAATATTGGTGGATTTCATGATACCAAAAGTATGGGTTTCTGTTCAATGAAAGACATCATGCAAATGTCAACTGACAGAGAACTGCCAGAGTATCTACTTTCAATGACTCAGACAGACAGAATCAATGTATAGAATAATAAGCAGCTCTGGCAAACCACAAAGAAAAAAATCTATAAAAAATTGGCAAAGGACACATGGGTTCAGAAGAGAACATTTAAATGGCTGACTAATCAATAAAAATACCTTGGCTCATTTGTAATTAGATAAATGAAAATCAAAGCAGTAATTAAATACCATTTTATATCCATTAACTGCCAAAAATTAAAAAGCTAAACAGCACAAAGCGAAAAAGAACAACAACAAAAAGGGCCAGCATCCCTGGGGGATATAGATTGAAGGAGTCCCTTTAGCGAACAATCTGGCTGGATTAACACAGACTAAGTATTTGTGTGCTTATCATTCATCAATTCCACTCACAGGTAGAATCTGAGCTCCATCTTCATGTTGTTCTATACAGGGACACATAGGAGGAGTGACCACTGTGTGTTTCTGTGGGTTGGAATCATCTATTCATCCATCATCTGGGGAATAGTTAAGTCAAAGGTGGTGATGCATTATTATACAGAAGTTAGTGGCCCTGGACTAGATACACATAAAATTGTAAAAATGTAGCACTGTGTGACATATATAGAAACAGAGGGAGAGTGGAAGCACAAAACCATTCACACATGTGGCAGATACACATACATAAGACACGAGCACCTACAACTAAGAGGATACACAGCACACATACACGGAGTGAGGGGAATCTGAGAAAAGGAAATGAAGAGATGAAGAAAGATGAAAGGAAATGAATTTTTTTAAATGAAGGAATAAAGGCCATAAATAAGCATAAACAAACAAAAAAGACTCTGCAGGACCAGGGCTGAAAATGCCATGAACTGTGGAGTTGATCACTCCACTCTTCTGCTCCTAAGGTTAAATGAAAAAAGACAAAATTAACTCTCTCCAAAGTAAGGTCCCACAAAACTGGATAACAATTTTTAAAAACATGAGTATTTTCTACTGGTTATATGCGAAGGAGAAAGAAAAGCTACCAAATTTTAGTTATACCTATTCACTCCCCAGAAACATTTGTTTTTTAAAAGAAATCAAACTCTTCATCTTTTTCAGCAACTGTTGGCAGACAATGTAATAGCACAAAAATTCACATCATTGTTCTCCCAGCATGATGAGAAGGGCTATGTATGCAAAACAGGCTCAAAGAGTGGCATCTGACTAGATCTGTTTCTCTTCTTTTTCAGTCATGTAAGTTTGATAGATTCAGAATGTAGAGCTAAGTAGCTATCAATTTATTTAAAAGTGACTCCAGAAAGGTAATTTTGCAAACTTCTCTTGCCTTGCAATTCAGTGTATGACTCTCTGGGGAAGCTTGGGAGCAACATTCTTAATGGAAACAAGGACAGGCTGGGATCATACAGCGAGTGTCTTTCCACGCATGCTCCCAAGGGGAACTTCCGAGGGCAGTACTGCAAGCTTCACATACTGCAGGTGAGCGTGGGGGACCTGCACACTTGCTCTTGAAGGACAAGTGAATGTCATGATATAGAATAAAATACAACTCCATTGATTCCTTTTCATAATTAAAAAAAAACTATTACGATGTTTTGCAAAAAATAAAAACTAAATTTTAAATACTTGGCAGAAACCTGCTCAGCATCTTGAGTGTGAGACATTAAATGAGACTCTTGTTCACAAACCACATAGGACTTGAGATATTCCTTCTACCACATTGTATGGGGCAAGACCTTTGGACAACTTTCACAGGGAATCCAAGGTCAAACGCTGGCCAGCAGCTTCTATAGCTTCAAATGCTATGGCTCTCTTTTTGAGAGTTATTTTGAGTTTGCTGGTAGCTATCTTCTGCCCTTCTCTGCTGGGGTCCAGTAGGGACTCTCCTATACTTCAGGTTTTGAGGTCCTTACCAAAGGACCTCAAAATTTGGATTTAGTCCCAGACAAAGTCCCCATTCTGTATCCTTGCTGTCAGGGAACCGCATCATTACTTGGTATGAGGTGGATTAAGTCAAGGAGCTTTCCACACACTCCTGACTCATCAACAGCTTTTAGAATACCAGAGGCAGGGTGGACTTCCCATTACCCTTAACTCTTTTCTCAGAAAGAGAGCTCTAAACATGAATTTGAGGTTATCCTAGCAGACGGGCCATGACTTTTATGAAAACATTACTAAATCAGTTGACCAAATTTGCAGGGCTATCTTCAAAGCACGTTAATCCTTTTATTGCTCAGAAAAAAAACAACACAAACAAATAAAACAAAAACAAAAACAGAAAACAAAACTAGGAACAGCATAGCCTGTTATGAAATACAAAGATAGACTTGATATGTGTCACACAGTACTAAAGGAAAATTACAAGTTGGCTAATAACAATTGTATAAATTAACAATAAGAAATCCAAGCTCTCTGATATTAATGCTATAAAATGATCTTAGAATGGTTTGCCGTGGAGACAGAGAGATGACCACCTAGCTCCATTTGTCCTGCTGAGGGTTAGGATAATGATTGCTTGAGGGATTAATCAGTGCATACAAATGTCATTTTCAAAGCGGATTAATGGTTTTGATACTGGAGAAAAAGGTCAGGCCTACACAATCCTCTAATTATGTGTTTAGAAGAATCATCCCAGAATGTTTTATTTATAATTTGATGTTTTCTTTATTGGGACAGGCATTCTAGTTATTGGCTTGATTTGTTAATAAAATCTTTATTTGATACAATGTGTCCTGCCACCAATTAATGGCAACTTGGAAATTGTATTGAAAATTGCAGGAGATGCAACTCTTAATGACTTTTCCTTTGGAAGAGAGAGGCAGTGAGGCAGATTATCCAAAACTACTGGCTGCTTTTTAAAGGATCACCTACATTAAGCCTTGAGGCATTTTTTTTTAAATATGCATGTGTCCGATGCTCTGGAAATTCACTTGAACCCCTCAGTAATGGAAAAATCATCTTTTAAGAAGTTGGAACACTTCTTCTTTCAACATCCTTCTCTCCCACTCCCAATCTGATTATTTAGCAGCAAACTTACTTGGGATGATCATGCATATATGTTATGAATGCCAAAATGAAAGAACACTGTGGCATTGTGTTTCCCAGGATGGGACGGACTACAGCGTGGGCGTGTGTGTCCCTGATTCTTGTGCTGAAGAGGATGTGACTCTGATGTCTCGGCTGGGTAGGTACAAAAGAATATCTAGTGAAACTATCATCTCACAGCGTAATGTTGGAAAAACCCCAGCTCCTTAGAACCAAGAAAGGTAATTCCTTCAGGACTGAACCAACCTTTCATCGTGGTCAATCCAATAAACGGAGCCTAATGGAGGTTTGAGGGGTTCAGGGGTAAAGATGGTGGAATAGTAATGGAGTACGTAGGAAGGGAGACAACAAGGAAAAGATAGAGCTGAATCTTTATGTAACAAAAATGTAAAGGTAAACAATCTTTTCTACCCACAGCCGCCCGGTTAGGCTGAAGAAAGGAAGTGGGTGGTGTTTGGTTTCAACATTGTGAGTGTTCTGTGCCCTGGCCCGTGTGTGGCAATCTGCCACCTGCCATATCCAGAGGCCATTCTGAACGAGGACTGTGTGCGGTCAACATGTTGTAATGGATTAGTGTTAAGAGCCCAGCATTTGGTCCTGGTTGTCACCTCCCAGCTGTGTGATCCTGGGCCAATCACTTAATCTCCCCAAGTTCAGTCTTTTCCTCTGTACAGTGAGGGGTGGCTCTGCATGGCTCTCTCGATGGCCTTCTAATCACTTCTCCCTTAGCTATGCGGAAGGAATATATTTTAGTCTCCACAGAAACTGATTTGACTTCCCCTAAGTCTTTGTAAGTTTTCAAAGCAAGAATTTTAAGCCTAGGTTTTTGCCACTGGTGTCTTTTATATTTATTCTGGTCATCCAGAGAAGAACTAACACATACTAAAGTTCTACATTATTAGGAGTGAGAACAACTAACATATAATAAAGTTATACATTATTAAGAGTTCTCCTTTAAAGTATTGATATTGCAGCTAGTTGTCAAAATCTTAAATGGTCCTCTGCATTTGTGACGATTCCTATGGCTTTGGGTGTATCATCTGTCTAGCCAGGTAGTTCATGTGCTGTTTAAAAAAGTAATACATCAGACGTGCATGGTGGCTCATACCTGTAATCCTAGCAGTTTGGGTGGCCGAGGCCGGCAGATCACGAGGTCAGGAGATCGAGACCATCCTGGCTAACACGGTGAAACCTCATCTCTACTAAAAATACAAAGAATAAGCCAGGCGTGGTGGCGGGCGCCTGCGGTCCCGGCTACTCCGGTAGGCTGAGGCAGGACAATGGCGTGAACCTGGGAGGCGGAGCTTGCAGTGAGCCGAGATGGTGCCACTGCTCTCCAGCCTGGGCTACAGAGCAAGACTCCGTCTCAAATAAATACATAAATAAATAACAATAAAAAAGCAATAAATCATTACAAATCAAATTCAAATTTCAATTCTTGTTGGATAAGCCATAAATATCCTAGAAACAAAGATAAATGTGTAGTTATTATTAAATTAGCATTTCAAGTGACTAAGTGACTCTAAGTCTAATGAGTTAATAGTCCTTATTATTTAAGAGATTTGTCAATTAGCCTAATTTTTCAGACTAATGCCAAGCCTTCTAGCCAGAGTTGACATTAGAATAAAATAAAATATTAGAAATAATTGCCATTGATAAAAAGATATTTTAAGAAAGTAGCGTTCAAAGAGAAACAAGATGGAGATTCTCTTTGAGGAACCAGGAAAAGAAAACGGCCTGGTGGTTGTCAACTGAGCTGACGTGGGTGGATGGATTAGGGGAATTTAGTCGTTGCTGCCCAGGCGTTTTTCCAGCTCTGGCACAGAGGCAGCAGATAGAAATTGGAGGTCTTTGCCCGGGCTAAAGTGTCCCCATCTGGAAAGGATTTGTCAGCTATTCCTTAAAGCTCTTTGATGGAGTTGCCAATATTTCCTCTACAGATGTGAGACAACCAGCTCAGCATACCAGGCTGAAGCTGTTTGCACGGACTGCACTCACCCAGAGGAGGGGAGCAGGGAGGGCCAGTAGTAGATTGGGTGAGAAAAAATGCCCTAGTATGGCAGAGGGAGAGCAAGATCCTGGCAGGTCAGGACATAACTGCTTTTGGCCAAGGGCTAGGGCAAAACGCTGCACAGTTGTTGTCATAGAATGTCATAAAATTTCACCCAACATACTTTACCTGAATTCCTAAGAATAAAATTATTTAACACCAGAATGCTGAGAGCCTGGATGGAACTTGGATGTGGTGATTATGAAACCCAATTATGGGATATTTTCCTAAAAATCCAGACCCATGCATTTTGGTGTCATTAATAGTCCTTTCCCATCGCTGCTGTAACAAGTGACCACACACTGGGTGGCTTAGAACAACAGAGATTCATTCTCTCACAGTTCCGGAGGCTAAATATCTGAAGTCAAGGTGATGATGAGGTTGGTTCCTTCTGGAGGCTCTGAGGGAGAGTCTGTTCCTTGCCCCACTCCACATGCCTGGTGGTTGCCAGTACTTCCTGGCACTCCTTGGCTTGTAGCCACATCATTCCAGCCTCTACCTCCACCCACATGTGGAGTTCTTCCCTGTAGGCCCAAACTTCCCCTGCATAAGGACACTAGTCATACTGGATTTAGGGCCCACCCTAACCTCATCTTAAAGTTGATTACATCTGCAAAGACCCTATTTCCAAATAAGGTCACATATGCAGGTACTAAGGGTTAGGACTTGAACCTTTCTGGAGGACACAGTTCTACCCAAAAGACTACCTAATACCTACTTCCTAGGCTGGCTAGATTATCTGAGTTCCCTTTAACACAACAGGGAGTTGGGAGGATGGGAACTCATAGCCCCTTAGCTCAGGGCCCTGCTCTTAGAATATGCTTGACAAATGTTAGATAATCTTGCTGAAGTTTAATTGTGAGGCAGAGGCAATCTACCTGGTCACAGGGACCACACAAGAGCTGACAAAGAAGGGGCTTGGGTATTTTTGGTTTTGCTTTTGTTTTTCTGAGACAGGGTCTTGCTCTGTCCCCAGGCTGGAGTGCAGTGGCACAGTCATGGCTCACTGCCACCTGAATCTCCTGGGTCCAAGCAATCCTTCCTCCTCAGCCTCTCAAATAGCTGAGATCAGGCATGCACCACCACACCTGTCTAATTTGTAAATGTTTTGTAGAGATGGGGTCTCCTTATGTTGACTAGGCTGGTCTCAAACTTCTGAAGTCAAGTGATTCTTCTGCCTCGACCTCCCAAAGTGCTGGGGTCACAGGTGTGAGCCACCACACCCAGCCTGGGGCTTGTTCTAGAGGTCTGTTTAACACTGAGTTGTGTCTGATTTTATCCAGACACAACACTGAAGGCTGCACATTTCCATTCTCGGGGACTCACTCTAAGTCTAAGACTCGTTCACTCTAAGTCTGTCCCATTGGAGACTTTATAATGTTTTATGATGATCACACTGTCCCAGTTTGCAGTGGCCAAAAGCAATGAGTTCCGAGCTGCTTAGAATCGATGTTTAACAGTCCTTTACAATAAGCTTTAAACTGTGCTCTTTTCCTATGCTCTATTAGGTTAATTTCACCTTGCTTTTCCTATGAGAATCACTAGGCCTACATAGCAGAACAATGGTGCTAGAAGTACAAGGGAAGATTTTTCTCCTCCAACTCTCTCTTACAGATTCCCTGAGCACCAGTGGAGAAAATGGAACTCTTTTAATAGTAACTCCTTGCATTACCCATAGAATTGCCTTTCTGGCTAAGAATTCAAAAGGAATCCAAAACATTTCACAGAATGCCATTTTGTGTTCTCAATTCAATTCAGAAAATATTTCTTGAGCAATTTTCTCTCTGGCCTTTGTATGAGACATCACCTGTATATGCTGGGGGCGGGGGGATCAAAATGATTGGGAGTTACTCGTTTCAAAAATATGTACAATTTAGTTAGGAAGAAAAGTGTGTGTGCCTGAGCTATTAGGAAACACTGCCAGGAAAGAAATGTCCAATCTCACTCAAGTGTTGGGGCTGGGCGTAAAAGCTAGAGAAGCAGAGCCCAGCGTGGATAGAGTAAGAGTGAGGAATTTAGACAGGGCTTGAGCTGACCTTGTGTTAGTGAAGAGGTCAGGATGGGGTGGGGTGAGAAGTTGTTGGAAAACAGATTCAACAGAGGTTTCCAATAAAGGTTTCATATTTCCCTTGTAGATCTGGAATCTAGCACAGCATAGACACTTAAGGCTGATTACTTAAGGCTGATTGGATGTGCATGGGCTGCCGGTTTCTTTGTTTACCATGGCAGGATTTAGAGCTGGGCTGTGGTTGATTGACAAAAAAAACCAACCAACCAAAACAACAAAACCAAAACAAAACAGAAACGTCATTTGAGTCCTTTAAAATTAGAAATAGAACTTCCAAAGGGAGCGGACGTGTGCTGGCTGGTCAGTACACTTCGTTTTCAGTGGAAGAGTTTAGTTTGGAAACCCAAATACTAACAGGGAGTAGCATTGGTTCAGAGCAAATGGAATTGGATTATGAAAAATTCTGCTGCCAGGTCTCCTGTGGGAACCTGCTGGTAACCTAGATCAAGCACCCCAACTCTTGGTCAGGGCTGAGGACACACAGATGACCCTTCCTTCTTGTTTCTACCCTTACCATACTACAATTAGGAATCACAGTTAATCACATATTATTAGTCTTTCAGCAGCATTTTTGGACATTTCAGAAACCCTTGGGTCACAGACTCATGGGAACCTTGAGGGTTAGAGATGGAAAGGACATTAGAATACATCATGTCCCTTGTGTTTATTGCAGCACTATTTACAATAGCAAAGACTTGCAACCAACCCAAATGCCCATCAATGATAGACTGGATAAACAAAATGGCACACATATACACCATGGAATACTATGCAGCCCACAAAAGAATGAGTTTTTATCCTTTGCAGGGACATGGATGAAGCTAGAAACCATCATTCTCAGCAAACTAACGCAGGAACAGAAAACCAAACACCGCATGTTCTCACTCATAAGTGGGAGTTGAACAATGAGAACACATGGACACAGGGAGGGGAACATCACACACTGAGACCTGTCGGGGGGTTGGGGGCAAGGGGAGGGAGAGCATTAGGACAAATACCTAATGCATTCGGGGCTTAAAACCTAGAAGACAGGTTGATAGGTGCAGCAAAGCACCATGGCACGTGTATACCTATGTAACAAACCTGCACGTTCTACACATGTATCCCAGAACTTAAAGTATAATAATAACAAAAGAATACATCGTATCTGACCCACCCTTCACTGTTACACAGATGAGGAAATGAGACCCAGAGAGATGAAGCGACTTGCTCAGGGTCACACAGCAAGCTAGCTCAAACTTGAGCCTCTTGAATGCAAGACTAGGCAATGTGGTGTGGTGAGATGAGGAACACCCAACATTTATTAAACTTACTGCCTGTCCTGCACTGTTCTAGGGGCTTTACAATCATTGTGTCATTCAGTTCTCATGACAACCCTAGGAGGTAGGGACTACTATGATCCCCATTTTAAAGAAGGAGGAAAGCTGTGTGCCCCATCCTTTGTGGAGATTTTGGAAGTCTTAATTCTAACCGTGTGCTCCTGAGATTCGCAGCAAGAACACCTGTAAACTTGTCAGAAGCACAAAGTCAGGTTCCACCTCAAACCTCTTGGATCAGAAACTTGCAGGGAGGGGAGGCAGAGAGCCAACAGGCCCTCAAGGTAATTCTGAGGCTTGCTAAAATTGGAGACAACTGCCCTAGTCTTACCAGTAGGATCCTTACACGCAATTTTTTCCAGTGCTCATCAGCTGTGTCCTGACTTGCTGCTTCTTACCTTCAATTTCAGATGGCACCTTTCCCCAGACTATGGGCTGCAATTGTATATTTCCATCTTATATTGCATTTCTCTGTCAGGGGGCTTGTTTACAAATAGATTTGAGCCAGCAATGGCGCGTGTTTAGGTTTTTAGTTCCCAGTACCCTGTGCTAGGAAAGCCCAGGAGAAAAGACTGATTCAGTAGACCTGAGTTTACTTCCAGCTGGGCTAAGAGTTCCTCATTCTGTAAGTTTCCACATTTTTGTGCCCTACTTCCCTCCAACTGTAAATCACATATATTCAAAACCAGCTGTCCCCACCCTTTTTCTTTTTGGAGACAGTCTCGCTCTGTGGCCCAGGCTGGAGTACAGTGGCATGATCTCGGCTCACTGCAACCTCTGCCTCCCGGGCTCAAGTGATTCTCCTGCCTCAGCCTCCCAAGTAGCTGGGATTACAGGTGCATGCCACCATGCCTGGCTAATTTTTCTATTTTTAGTAGAGACAGGATTTCACCATGCTGGCCAGGCTGGTCTCAAACTCCTGACCTCAAGCGATCACCCTGCCTCAGCCTCCTCCCAAAGTGTGGGATTACAGGCATGAGCCACTGCGCCCAGCCCCAGCTGTCCCTTTTTACTGTAGAAGCTTCATTTTGAAATAATAGATATGAAAGCACTTGGAAAAATTTAAGGCATTATTACAAACTAAATGATTTATACAATCTCTTTTTCTTTTTTGGTAGATACTTTAAGATTCAGAAATACTTCATTTCTGGCCCCTTCTCTCTTTCTTTTTACAATAAATTCTTCCTCCTCGTCTGGTGGGAGTGTGGCCAGATGTGCTACTGGAACGTTCCCCCTGGACACATTTGCTGCTGTATGTCTGTGAGTATGGACATCTGAGGTACCTGGGTGGGTTGTGATCTGTCGGTACTGTTTTATCAACTTGCCCTCATCAACTGCATTTCACTATGAAATCTCATTCATTGCGTGATGTCTGGCCAGTACTGCCTGTTTCAGGATATTATGGTCTGAGTGTTTTTGTCCCCCCCCCCAGAATTCATAAGTTGGAATGTCACCCGCCATGTGATGATCTCCAGAGATGGGCCTTTGGGAGGTGCCTGTCATGAGGGCAGAGCCTTCACGAATGGGGTCAGGTAGCTTAGACGAGGGACCCCAGAGAGCTCTCTTGCCCCTTCCAACATGTGAGGACACAGCTAGAAGGCGCTGTCTATGAACCAGAAAGTGGGCTCTCAACAGACACCGAATCTTCCAGCACTTTGATCCTGGGCTTCCCACCCTCCAGAACTGTGAGAAATTAATTTCTGGGGTGTATAAGCCACCTAGTCTATGGTTTTTTGTTACAGCAGCCAAACAGACTGAGACACAAGGAGATCACCATTTACCCTTTCTTTTTTTTTTGAGACAGAGTCTTGCTGTGTCACCCAGGCTGGAGTGCAGTGGCGTAATCTCAGCTCACTGCAGCCTCCACCTCACGGGTTCAAGCAATTCTCCTGTCTCAGCCTCCCAAGTTGCTGGGACCACAGGCGTGCGCCACTGCACCCGGCTAACTTTGTATTTTTAGTAGAGACAGGGTTTCACCATGTTAGCCAGGCTGGTCTCGAACTCCTGACCTCAGGTGATCCACCCACCTTGGTCTCCCAAAGTGCTGGCATTTCAGGCATGAGCCACCATGCTCAGCCCACCATTTACCTTAAACAAGAAAATGCACAAGTGTTCAAGGGGAAGGCCGGTCACGCCCAGTGTAATTGGTTTCAGGACCACTAAGAAATGTATTCTATCCCAAAACATTCCTGTTCCCTGCTGTCAGGTGACCACTGAAGATTAGTTTTATCTGAGGCATTGCCTTGCCTACACACATTGCAGCAAGTCACCCAATACTTTTTGAGTGTTGCCCAGGCTGGAGTGCAGTGGCATGATCTCGGCTCACTGCAACATCCGCCTCCCAGGTTAAGGCGCTTCTCTTGCCTCAGCCTCCAGAGTAGCTGGGACTACAGGCGCATGCCACGATGCCCGGCTAATTTTTGCATTTTTGTAGTAGAGACGGGGTTTCACCATGTTGGCCAGGCTGGTCTCGAACTCCTGACCTCGTGATCCATCTGTCTCGGCCTCCCAAAGTGCTAGGATCACAGGCGTGAGCCACCGCACCCAGTCTCTTAGCATAAGTCATAATTCTTGAATCATTTGATGTTGTTTTCCTGAACAATTCATTTTTCCTGTCCCCAGTAGGAAACTCTCATGTGTTACTTTACCCTCTCACCAGCATCAAAAGCTACTACCTTTATACAAAGTGGAACCAATTTGATAGGTGAATACATTGGTTTAATTTACATCTTTGAAAAACTGCCAAAGAGGGTTTTTCTTTCCTAAGTTTATCTGCCACTTGTATTTTTCTCTTGTAAATTCATATTCTCTACCCCCTTTTCCATGTGTGAGTTAGGTTCTTCTTCTTTTTTTTTTTTTTTTTTGAGACAGTCTCGCTGTCACCCAGGCTACAATGCAGTGGGGCGATCTCAGCTCATTGCAACTTCTGCCTCCTGGGCTCAAGAGATTCTCCTGCCGGCCGGGCGCGGTGGCTCAAGCCTGTGGTCCCAGCACTTTGGGAGGCCGAGACGGGCGGATCACGAGGTCAGAAGATCGAGACCATCCTGGCTAACACGGTGAAACCCCGTCTCTACTAAAAAATACAAAAAACGGCCGGGCGCGGTGGCTCAAGCCTGTAATCCCAGCACTTTGGGAGGCCGAGACGGGTGGATCACGAGGTCAGGAGATGGAGACCATCCTGGCTAACACAGTGAAACCCTGTCTCTACTAAAAAATACAAAAAACTAGCCGGGCGAAGTGGCGGGCGCCTGTAGTCCCAGCTACTCAGGAGGCTGAGGCAGGAGAATGGCGTAAACCCGGGAGGCAGAGCTTGCAGTGAGCTGAGATCCGGCCATTGCACTCCAGCCTGGGTGACAGAGCGAGACTCCGTCTCCAAAAAAAAAAAAAAAAAAAGAGAGATTCTCCTGCCTCAGCCTTCCGAGTAGCTGGAACTACAGGCGCACACCACCATGCCCAGCTAATTTTCGTATTTTCAGTAGAGTTGGGGTTTTACCATGTAGGCCAGACTGGTCTCAAACTCCTGACCTCAGGTGATCTGTCCGCCTAGGCCTCCCAAAGTGCTGGGATTACAAGCTTCAGCCACCGCACCCAGCCAGGTTCTTACTAATTTTTAAAGTTTATTATGTATGTAAAGAATATTAATTCTTAGTCATATCAGCTGCAGACATCTTCCTCAGTATTTTGGTTGCTTTAAGATTTTAAAAATAATTATGACAAGTTAAGTGAAATCCATTAACGTTTTCCTTCATGTATTTTCTCTTTTTTCATTAGTTTTATTCTTAGGGCATCATTCTCCATCCTTAAAATTGTTGAAGGTTTTTCTACATAAGTATGCAGCGGTTTGCTTTTCACAGGTCCGTGTTCTCCGCGTCTCATTTCGGTGTCCTGAGATGAGGGAAGGTGCAGCTGTTGTGTCTTCTTCCTGCAGGTTCATCACCTTGCTGGGTCTCATCCTCCCTCTGGCTGGAACAGTCTGCGTGGCAGCTAGGGAATGGGGGTCAGCCTGCAGGACATCGCAGGAACATGGGGCACCTCTGGCCACTTACGGGAGTCTGCCCCTGAGCAAGGCGGAAAGCAATGAACAAAGCAGCAGAATCCCACGGACGCACTGCCCGGCACATCTGCCCCTGTCAGCAGCTCCGAGCAGAGGAAAAAGTAGGCATTTGAATGAAACTAAGACCACCCAGGAGAGGTGACTTAGCCGAGTGTGCAGTTGGACACGAATGCCTACAGTGCTGGCTCCTAGTGAACGCCCGGCAGCTTCCAAATATCAGTGTGGAGGTTAGATCTCTGCTCTTGACTGTCCAGTCTTTGCTTACCATCAGCGTGCTAAGGTCAGGCAAGGTCACTAAAAATGCTGCTTTATTTTGTGAGTACAATTATCCAGTGTGTTTTTGTGCTGATCAAAGACTAGGTTCAAACAGGACTTGGGGTTTCACTGCAGCAATTCTCTGAGAACAATTCCACGGCCACAGTGTCTGCTTTCAGTGTCACACTTACACACATGACCCGTAGAAGCTTCCTGCCATCCCCAGGAAGGTGAATGATTTACATAGAAACTGAAGGGAGGGTGTTGAGCTTGCAACACAACGTAATTCACGCAGTACGGTACGTGGGAACCAGAAACAGATTGACCCAGCATAGGTAGTGAGAGGCTGGATTTCATTGAGATAGACTGTACTGTGTTTTAGTGAAATATCAAGAGCATTGCCTTCATTTCTACCTGCCTGCCTATGCACCAAGGCAAATAGAATCTCTCTCTCTCTAACCTTCAGAACATGTGGAATAAGAGGGCCAGGCTCAGTGGCTCACGCCTGTAATCCCAGCACTTCGGGAAGTCAAGGTGAGAGGGTTGATTGAACTCGGGAGTTTGAGGCCAGCCTGTGTAATGTAGCGAGACCCCCATCTCTACAAAAAAATTTAAAAATTAGTCAGGCAACAGAGAGAGACCTTGACTCAAAAAAATAAAAAAAAAAGAACAGAACCAGAATGTGAATATTTGGCAGATTTCTTTTAGATCCAGGTCCACACAATTGTCCTTTCTTACTCCAACTAGGGGGATAAAAATAAAATGGAATGGCTGGGCTTGGTGGCTCATGCCTGTAATCTCAGCACTTCGGGAGGCCGAGGCAGGTAGATCACCTGAGGTCAAGAGTTTGAGAACAACCTGGCCAACATGGTGAAACGTTGTCTCTACTAAAAATACAAAAATTAGCCAGGCGTGGTGGCAGGTGCCTGTAATCCTGGCTATTTGGGAGGCTGAGGCAGGAGAATTGCTTGAACCCGGGAGGCAGAGGTTGCAGTGAGCCAAGATCATGCCACTGCACTCCAGCCTGGGTGACAAGAGCAAGACTCTGTCTCAAAAAAAAAGAAAAAAGAAATTTCAGTGAATGAACTAGAAGGATATGAAGAAATGATAAAGCAGCTTCAGGGAATATGCCTACTGTAGAAGGCATAGAAATTATTTTCTCAGATCCTACTCAGATTTTTTTTTTTTTTTTTTTTCAGAGACAGGATCTCTCTCTGTCACCCAGGCTGGAGTGCAGTGGCATGATCTCAGCTCACTGCCACCTCTGCCTCCTGGCTCAAATGATCTTTGTATTTTTAGTAGAGATGGGGTTTTGCCATGTGTTGCCCAGGCTGGTCTCAAGCTCCTGGGCTCAAAGGATCCACTCGCCTTGACCTTCCAAAGTGCTGGGATTTTAGGCGTGAGCCACTGTACCGCGCCGTATTCGGGTCTTAAGGCAGAAACAAAAACAGTAGCAACACCAACAAAAAGCTCAGCAATAAAAACAAAACACGTTTGTATAAGCAGAGATATGATATAAGAAGGAGCCAAGAAGGCTTAGAGGTCCCTGGCACAACCTGTTTCCCAAAGCTGGAAGCAGCTCTAGCAGCCGGGTGGCTTCCTGTGGAACCATCTGTGATGGGAAGCGCTGGCGGTCAGGCTTCCAAACGAGAGGCAATCCCCGCTGTCCTGTAATTCCCACCAGGGGCCCTGGTTTTGCCTTCTAGGACCCAGAAAATAATCCTGCTCTCTTGTTTCTATTGCAGCCCCATCAGATGTTGAGGGCAGTTATGGTGGCCCTGTCCAAATCTCAGAATCCCTCAACTACTTCACACGATGTGGTTCTAGACCTCTGTCTCTGTGCCGTTACCCCCGCAACCCCGCACTCCCGCACTGGCAGCCTATAGACAGTTCCACATTTGGTGTGGCGGAAAGAGCACATGCTTAGGAATCCTGTCACCCAATCAAACCTGCTTTGATTGCTAACTCTGACTGTGGTCAGATTGTGTGATCTCTGTGAACCTCAGTTTCCACATGTGTAGAACAGGAGCATATAATGGGATCTGTGGAAGGAATTAAATGAGATCATAAGTACTTACCACCTCCTCCTAAAATCATTCCTTGTTTCCTCATTCTCTTTGGTTAAGCCAGGAGACGAAAGAAAGGGTAGGGGCTTAAATCTGCCACGGCTATATGCTTGGGCTGCTCTGACCTCGCTGGGCTACTCTGACCTCACTCAGTGACCAGCAGGGTCAGCTGCATTGCAGGGACATGCCAAGTCCACAGAGCTGGATTGCAGAGCCCAGCCTTTTAAGGCTGGATGACAGGATTTAGGCCAGACATACCTGGTATGGTGTCAGGAATTGAAACTTTAGGTTCCTCACCCAAAATGAGGCACCCTATGATTGGGACATTAAAGTTCTGTTACCTTTTTTTATCTGGCACATTTAACTGTGGTCTCAAAATGGGGGTTTTCCATGTTCTGTTGCCATAACAACTTTTTAGTTTTTGTACTTAATACCATCAAAGGATGCTGGGCATGGTGCCTATAATCCCAGCATTTTGGGAGGCTGAGGCAGGAAGATTGCTTGCACCCAGGAGTTCAAGACCAGCAGGGGCAACGTGGCAAAACCTCGTTTCTACAAAAAAATACAAAAATTAGCTGGACATGGTGGTGTGTGCCTGTAGTCCCAGCTACCCAGGAGGCCGAGCCAGGAGGATTGCATGAACCCGGAGACAGAGGTTGCAGTGTGAACTGAGTTCATATCACTGCACTCTAGCCTGGGTGACAGAGCCAGACCCTGCCTCAAAAAGAAAAAAACAAAAACATCAAAGGTAAAATACCACATCTCTGAATGTTTGAAAATAAAGATCAATTTGGAGAGACCCAGAGATTCAGCATTTTTTTCTCTTTCCACTTTTACGTTAATCAGTGAGTCAAATCAACATAAGACCACCGTGTCTTCTAGAAGTTTAGAGCCAAGTTGGGTATTTGGATTCCTGACTCTTTATCCTCCAAATAACCATTGCATTTGCTTAGAATGGTTTCCTGTTACATGAGCCTGTCCTTTGCTATTTAGATGAGAAAAATATGAGCAAATGTATGAGGAAGTTTTCATGACATACATACATAGCTATGGATTCAGGCCCTGGGCATCAGGGCTCTTACTTAATGGCCTGTTATTTAAAGTGAGCTCACTGTGGCCGGGCACGGTGGCTCAAGCCTGTAATCCCAGCACTTTGGGAGACCGAGACGGAAGGATCACGAGGTCAGGAGATTGAGACCATCCTGGCTAACACGGTGAAACCCCGTCTCTACTAAAAAACACAAAAAACTAGCGGGGCGAGGTGGCTGGCGCCTGTAGCCCCAACTACTTGGGAGGCTGAGGCAGGAGAATGGTGTAAACCCGGGAGGCGGAGCTTGCAGTGAGTTGAGATCCGGCCACTGCACTCCAGCCTGGGAGACAGAGCGAGACTCCGTCTCAAAAAAAAAAAAAAAAAAACGGTGAGCACAGTGTGCTCACTGTGATTGAGCAGATCCGAAGTGGCTGCAAGGTTTTTTAGAGCATTGTCACAACCAGTGGGTCTCAAACTTTGGCGAGCATCAGAGTCACCTGGGTGACTACTACAGCACAGAATCCTGGGCCCTGACCCAAAGACTCTGACCTCATAGGTCTATGATGGGGCCTGGGAATGTGCATTTCTAATAAGTTCCCAGGTGATGCTGAAGCTGCTGGCTGGGAGACCTCAACTTTGAGAACCAGTGATTGCCTGCATCGTTTCATCCAATCTTCTCCACGTCCTCATGGTTTATAACACTTTCCATTTACAAATGAGCTAAGTGAGCCTCAGGGAGGTTGTCTTCCCTCTCGAGCAGTTATTTTCAGAAGCCTTTATAAACCGCTGATGGGTGAGTTCATTCACGAGTAGAATTTAGACAGAAAAACATAATAACAAACATACTGAGCACTAGCTTACCACATGAGGCATCAAACCAGATATTTGATGTTCTAGAATCCCCATTACAACCCTGGTCAAAATTATGCCCATTCTAAAAGTGAAGAAACCGAGGCTCAGGGAGGCTAAAGAATTTGGCCAAATCTGACAGAGCCCAGGTCCTGTATCTCTTCACTGCTCGGGAAACTGAGGAGGAGCAGGTGAATCAGCTCTAGGAGGCTGTTGTGCTGTACTCATGACCACTTCCTGAGTGAAAACCCCTGTGAATGAAAAGGGTGGGTGTGGTGACTTCAGACAGAGACGCAGTCACAAAGAGTGACTTAAATGGAAATACTTGTGTTCACGGCTGGAACTTCAAAATGTTAGGTAATTAAATTCTTCAATTTAAGAAACTGATTTAGATTTCCAGAGCTTGATTATGAGCCAGACCTTATTTGTGAATAAGTTTTAATTCTGCAAAGACTTCTTCGTGCCCACAATGTTGAAGGCATGGGGCTCTGTCCAGGCAGAAACGGAAGCCTCTAGGAGCCGGCTTGAGTTTGGAGGCCCCTGTTTTGCAATTCCAAACACTTGCTTGGTTCTCAGAATAGGTAAACATTAAATTCTTTAAGAAAGGGAATGAATTAAGAAGATGGTATTAACCATTCTAGTGGTAGTGGTAGCTGTTTTGAGACGGAGTCTGGCTCTGTCGCCTGGGCTGGAGTGCAGTGGCCGGATCTCAGCTCACCGCAAGCTCCGCCTCCCGGGTTCACACCATTCTCCTGCCTCAGCCTCCCGAGTAGCTGGGACTACAGGCGCCCGCCACCTCGCCCGGCTAGTTTTTTGTATTTTTTAGTAGAGACGGGGTTTCACCACATTAGCCAGGATGGTCTCGATCTCCTGACCTCGTGATCTGCCCGTCTCGGCCTCCCAAAGTGCTGGGATTACAGGCTTGAGCCACCGCGCCCGGCCAGTATTAACCATTCTTAATGTGATAGGGCTTAAAATAGTGGTAGTGGTAGCTGTGTTCTCACTAGTACGTACTATGGGTTGCCTCTGTTTAATGTGATCTATCAGCATTATCTCATTTGTTCTTCATAATACTCCTATAAAATCTACTTTGATTATTTTGCAGATGTGGAAACTTAGACACAGATAAGTTAATTCACTTGCCGGGGAGTCACAGAGCTGATAAGTGACAGAATCAGAGCCAGGAGCATCTGGCTATATGGCCTGTGCCCTAAGCTCCTGTGCCACCAGTCCCTCTGTTTTTGTGCCTATACTCTGACCTACATTAGGGTTGTTATTCATTATTATTATTATTATTATTTTTGAGACGGAATCTCACTCCGTCACCCAGGCTAGAATGCAGTGGTGCAATCTTGACTCACTGCAATCTCCAACTCCCGGGTTCAAGCAATTCTCCAGCTTCCGGAGTAGCCGGGACTACAGGCATGCGCCACCACGCCTGGCTAACTGTTTCGTGTTTTCAGGAGGGATGAGGTTTCATGTTGGTCAGGCTGGTCTCAAACTTCTGACCTCAAGTGATCCACCTGCCTTGGCCTCCCAAAGTGTTGGGATTACAGGCGTGAGCCACCATGCCTGACTCATTATTCATAAGCAACTAGTCCTCAGAATTGCAGGGGTGTTCTTTCACGTGAATTGCTTGCTTTGTGGATCACATCGATTCTTACTCATGTCTGCATTCTCCTTCCCTCAACTCTTCATCAAGTAGGACTGGGGTCAGGGGTTGGCATCTCTGGGGCCTGAGCTTGGGCAGCGTATTCTGCACAAAGCATGTGGGGCACCAAACTCAGGTCAAGTCTGTTAGCGAAAGTCAAGATTCAGAAGGGAGGGATACTAAGTATGAAAGTCCACAGACAGATCAAGATGGAACCATGGAGGCTGAGCTGAGAAGCCCAGGGTCAGAGCAAGAGAGCCTCTGTGTAATGGCCAAGATCTGTGGATTGCACTTTGGTTCTTGTTGCGGGGTGGTGTATGGATACCCTGGCAGTCAGGGTGGACAGTAACACCTTTGCTTTTGCCCAGGGTTTCTAGGAGCCATGGTTCATGCTCTGGAGTGCTTTTCTTGGCAGAAGAATGTGCCAGCCATCTGGACTACAAAGACACCAGGCAGCACCTGCTCTGCACTGAATGGCGTTCGTGTTTTGAGTCTTCTGTGGATCATCTCGGGACATACCAGTCAGATGACTGCATGGCTGTCTTTGGGTGCGGAGAGTTGATGAGCCTTTACTCTGGGAGCAGTCAGGGAAGAGACACTCTTTGGTATGGCGGGATCATGGTGGCCAAAGGATGGGGGTCTGGCAGCCTTCCCACGAGCAGCCTTCCTTCTGTTTTAGAGACACTGTGTGTGACCTCCTATCAGTAAGGTTTCCAGGCCAGTGTCTAGTGGCTCATTTTACTCCCTCTAGGTACAAATCAGGCACCTGGCTGCCAGGTGAATACTGATACCTGGGTATTGTATTTTCGTTATCCAAAAAGCCAAGTTCTCTCTCATCATGGTTAATGAAGCCAGGACTTAACATTTATTTTTCCTTGAAAAGCAGACAAGCATAAATAAAAATGGTTCACTAATATCAAATCAGTGTTTCTCCACCTTCTTCCTGCTGCTACCCTCCTGAAGTGCTCCTATCAATAACAGTGGTACTCTCTAAACAGGGGGCAAACACAGCCCCGGGCAGATGGAAGAAGCCTCCTGGGCGATCTGTACCAGCCCGTGATAGGTAGTGCTACAGTCCAAGGGGGTTGTGGCCGCTGTGAGTGCACAAAGGAGCTTAAAGCTCCTGAACGACCGTGAGGGACCTCAGTCACCACCTTTTATTCCCAGTCTGACTTCTCCTTCTACCTGAATTACAGTGGTTCTTCTTCTTCTTTTTTCTTTCTTTTTTTCTTTTTTTTGAGACAGAGTCTCACTCTGTTACCCTCTGGGCTGGAGTACAATGGCATGATCTCGGCTCACTGCAACCTCCACCTCCCAGGTTCAAGAGAGTCTCCTGTCTCAGCCTCCCAAATAGCTGGGATTATAGGTGTCCGCCACCACAGCTGGCTAATTTTTTGTATTTTTAGTAGACACGGGGTTTCACTATGTTGGCCAGGCTGGTCTCGAACTCCTGACCTCGTGATCCACCTGCCTTGGCCTCCCAAGTGCTGGGATTACAGGTGTGAGCCACTGGCCCGGCCTATAGTGATTCTTAAAACCTGCCAAGTACAACCAAAAGTTGAAGGTTCCTTTTGCTTTTTCTGAAAAGAGAAATCACATGATTTTCTTCTATGAAACAAAAAGACACTGCTTTTTAATGTTTGTTACAGATAATGTGCTTGAATGGAAAAGCAGAGTGCTTAGAAACCCACTGTACATTTACTCTCGGAGTGGTCCCTTCTATCTTGGAGTGGATACATTTTTCCTGATCAGGTAATAAGGTTGAACTACGTTTTCACTGCTGTGGGGCTTGTGGTGTTTGTTCTGGGATGTGTGTATGCGTATGTGTTACCATTCTCACTCTAATGAGAAAAGCTGAATGACCCACATTTATTCACCTGGGCCTTTGTCCATTTCTAGATGGTACTGTTGTCACAAGAGACTCTCCACTGTATGTTCCATTTATTACATGAGTTAGGATGGCTCTATAACACACGCCTTTTACAAACATTGATTGTATTCATCAAAATTGTTTATTTCAGTGCTTCTCAAAGTCTGGCCCACAGAGTGGTACAGGTGCTTAATGAAGTTCTGAATTCTCACTATAGTGAAATGGGAAAAATTCAGAAAATGGCATGATGTTTCATAAAGTTATGTTTATTTATATAAACCATTAAGAGGTAAAATTTCTTAATTGTTTGAGAAGTGTTGGGCACTAAGGTAAGCACTTTGAAATAGTATCTCATTTAATCCTCATGAAAATTCTAATTTTTGTTTTTAAAAATTGGGGTAAAATTTACATAACAAAATTAACCACTCAGTGTAAAATTTCAGGCATTTAATACATTTACAATATTGCGCAACCCCCTTCTTCTTCTTTTTTTTTTTTTGAGATAGGGTCTCACTCTGTTGTCCAGGCTGGAGTACAGTGGCGCAATTTTGGCTCACCACAACCTCTGCCTCCTGGGTTCAAATGATTCTCCTGTCTCAGCCTCCTGAGTAGCTGGAACTACAGGCGCTTGCCACCACACCTGGCTAATTTTTATATTTTTAGTAGAGATGGGGTTTTGCCATGTTGGCCAGGCTGGTCTCGAACTCCTGACCTCAGGTGATCTGCTCACCTTGGCCTCCCAAAATGCTAGGATTACAGAGTGAGCCACTGCACCCAGCCTGTGCAACCACTTTTATCTACTTCCAAAGGTCTGAGAAGGCTTGTCTGATGGAAGAGGTGCTATTTCAGCTGGGACCAGAATGGCAAGAAGGAGCTGGCCATGGGAAAATCTGAGATAAGAAAGTTCAGGCAAAGGGTCAATTAGTGCAAAAGTGCTCAGGCAAGAGTGGGGGAGCCTTGTTAAGGAGAAGAAAGAAGGGTGACTCTTAGTGAAGGTGAGGAACGTGGCAGAAAACCCAAGAGAAGGGCAAGGGCAGACCATGGGGGACCTTGTAACAACACTAAGGAGTTTAGACTTCAGTCTTGGTGGAACGGGAAGGAGTGAGAGAGCTTGTTTTAATCTGGACAGTGATGTGATCTGATTTATTTGAAAGATGATCACTCTGGCTCCTATGTGAGTAATGCGCCTAAGAAGGTCAAGAGTGGAAGCAGGATCGACGAGGCAACCTTTGCCCTATTTTAGATGAGAAATGGTAAGGCTGGGGTGGTGGTGGCTGGAATCAAGAAAGAAGGTCATATTCGGGATGTGTTTAAGATGAGGAATTGCTGAGGCTTGTTGATGCATCAGATGTGACGTGTGAGAAAAGAGAGGAGTTGAGGATGATTTCTAGATTTTGGTTTCAGTGTCTGAGTCAATGGTGATGGCATTCCTTAAGATGGGAAAGATGGGAGGAGAAACCGGGTCTGGAGGGAAAACCAAGCTTTCTGTTTTGGATGAATTAAGATGAAAAGGCCTTTTAGACAGCCATGTAGAAATGTCAGATGAGCAGCTGACGTATCATAAGTCATATCATAACTCGTGATATGATAGCTGACATTCATAAGTCATATCATAACTCATGATATGGTAGCCGACATTCATAAGTCATATTGTAACTTGTGATATGGTAGCTGACATTCGTAAGTCATATCGTAACTCGTGATATAGCTGACATTCGTAAGTCATATCATAACTCGTGATATGATAGCTGACATTCATAAGTCATATCATAACTCATGATATGGTAGCTGACATTCATAAGTCATATTGTAACTTGTGATATGGTAGCTGACATTCGTAAGTCATATCGTAACTCGTGATATAGCTGACATTCGTAAGTCATATCATAACTTGCGATATGGTAACTGACATTCATAA
>NC_045451.1:20464201-20469503 GCF_002776525.5 Piliocolobus tephrosceles | reverse complement strand
TTCGTAAGTCATATCATAACTTGCGATATGGTAACTGACATTCATAAGTCATATTATAACTTGTGATATGGTAGCTGACATTTGTAAGTCATATTATAACTTGTGATATGATAGCTGACATTTATTTTTAAGTCATATCATAAGTCGTGATATGGTAGCTGACATTCATAAGTCATATAACTGTGATATGGTAGCTGACATTCATAAGTCGGGAGATCAGTGGAAACATCAAGGCTGGAAATGTAAATTTTGGAGTCCTTGGGATATAGGAGGCATTTAAAGCCACATTATTGAATCTGATCACATTAAGAGGAGAATGGAATGACCGATGGGGACTGAAGGCCAGCACCTCTGGTGTTCCAACCTTTAGAAGCTGAGAGGAACCCACAAAGGAGTCTGAGAATGAGTGACCAGTGAAATGGGGCACAAGTCAGACACTGTGGGGACCAGGAAGCCAAGAGAAGAAAGCGCCTCAAGAAGGAATGCTGTGGTCAGCGGGGCCCAATGCTCCAGGAGTTCATTGTGTAAAGAAACAATCTTTGACTTTGGCAACCAGAAGCCTTTTGGTGACATCGTCAGGAGCAGGGTCAGTGGCGTGGTGGACATGGAAGTCTGGGGTGAGGATGGGAGGATGTGGACACAATGACTTTGGACAACTCTTTCAAGATGTTCTGCTGTTTTAGGGAGCAAAGAAATGGAGTGGAGCTGGACTCTGTACGGGGCACACAGAAAGGTTGTTAAAAGAGAAGGGACTCAGGCCGAGACGGGCGGATCATGAGGTCAGGAGATCAAGACCATCCTGGCTAACATGGTGAAGCCCCGTCTCTACTAAAAAATACAAAAAACTAGCCGGGCAAGGTGGCGGGCGCCTGTAGTCCCAGCTACTCGGGAGGCTGAGGCAGGAGAATGGTGTGAACCGGGGAGGCAGAGCTTGCAGTGAGCTGAGATCCGGCCACTGCACTCCAGCCTGGGCGACAGAGCGAGACTCCGTCTCAAAAAAAAAAAAAAAGAGAAGGGACTCAAGATATACCTGTGGTATGTTGAGAATGACTGAGGAGAAAGGGGCAAACTGATGGCTGCTGGAGATGCTGTTGTCGGCCAAACTACAACAGCCACAGAGTAATGTTTTCATAAGTGCCCCCATTTTTTAAAAAAGGCCACTAAGGCCGGGCGTGATGGCTCACACCTGTAATCTCAGCACTCTGGGAGCCCAAGGCAGGCGAATCGTTTGAGGCCAGGAGTTCAAGATCAACCTGGACAACATGATGGAACCCTGTTTCTGCTAAAAACACAGAAATTAGGTGGGCGTGGTAATCCCAGCTACTCAAGAGGCTGAGGCAAGAGAATCGCTTGAACTCAGGAGGCGGAGGTTACAGTGAGCCAAGATCGTGCCACTGCACTCCAGCCTGGGCAACAGTGAGACTCTGTCTTGGAAAAAAAAAAAAAAAAATCATTAAATTCAAATGTGTGTGACCCACCCAGTTAGGGGAGAACTAGTTCCCATGCTGCACAGAACAACGGTAAGGGATTACTAATCACCAGCCACTTTCTGTGCCACTTGCCTCCCTAACAGCCTGGTTGCTTGATTCTTCTTCTCCTTCAAGTTTTTACACAGCAAAGCCTTCCTCGTCCCCTCTCTTTGAAGTGCAACTACCCAGCCTTCTAGACTTCTTTTTTTCTATTTATCCACATACTATAGCTGCCATTTTTGATTAACTGTCTCTGTCCTTTCAGTAGCATGTAAGGCATAAAATTTGTTTTTCTGTTTTGTGTACTGCTGTGTCACCAGGTCACTGAAGTAGTGCTAGCCACAGAGTATGTTCAATAAGTCATTGTTGAAATGGACGATTTCTTGTCTTATCTCCAGAATCTGGTGTGATAGTTTCTTGTGGTAATGCTGAGAAAGACGGATGCAGAATGAGCTCAGACCTATCCATTAAGGATCATGCTAGGAGGTGGCAAGTAGCCCAGACAGGCCAGGCTCAGGGTCCACAGTATGCAGCAAACCAGCAGTGATACGGGAACCCCTGGGCTCCAGACTTTCCAAGAGGGCAGCACTGGGTCTCACCAGGCAGAGGAAGCCCAGCTGCAGAAGACAGGGAGCGGGCCCCTGGAGAACGGGGAGGTCTGCCCACAGGGCAGCAGGCAAAGACCAGAACTCTGTTCCCTATAAGCCAGGCAAAAACGACTGTATGCTGGGATGGGACTGACTGTCAGGGTCCAAGCCCTGGGAGGGACACTGGCACAGACAGATCAGGATGGCAGGCACCGAAGCCAAACTCATTCTGGAGACTAGAAAAGCTGTCACTAGGATGGAAAGATGGAGGGCACGAAAGGCCACTGGTCATCTCTGGGTCATCAGTGGGAATCAGAAACACCAGAGAGGCCACCAGGTCAGTCCTGAGATATCTAAAGCACAGGCCAAGGCTATTGAGATACCAAACAGCCCAGAAAACTACAAATATGTAAAGACGACGTATCTGCCACCTGGATTGGTCTGGGGTCAGGGAGGGCCGTGCCTTGCCTTATGTCAGTGGTCCTCAGACAGCCATCCCGCTGCAAATTCACCAGCATCACCTGGAATTGGCAGAAGTGCAAATTCTTGGGCACCACCCCAGACCCACTGAATCAGACTTTCTGGGGTGATGGGTCCAGCAATCTGGACTGTCAGAAGCTCTCCGGGTTGTGCCTGCTGAAGCCTGAAAAGCTCTGTGTGAGCCCAGGCAGGAAGAGCTGAGGCCAACAGAGGTGGCGGAAGCCAGGCAGATTCTGACAGCAGCCTAGAGACGGAGAAGTACATTTCTTTTCTCTTTATCTCTATTTGCTTCCATTTCTCACCATCAGTCTCCGTGACTGTCTTTTTCTCCTTTTCCTTCCGTTTTTATTGTATTACTTTCAAAGGTTCACATTTTCTTTTGAACAATGGAACCATTATTAATAGTGATACCTAGTATTGCGATTATGCTAAGAGCTTGAAGTCTTTTATCCCATGCAATTCTCACAATATACCTATAAAGCTGGTACACATATCATCCCCATTTTTACAGATGAGAAATTTCTTGATGTTCAGTAATGAGGTGATTTGTCCAAGTCTACACAGCTAGTAAGCTTAGAATTAGAGCTTAAGTATAGCTTGTTTCACAAGGAAACCATGTCTTACTCACTTTGTCACTGATATTTACATAGCAAAACCAAAGCCTTCTGATTATCTTGAAGAATAATTAGTCGGCGACTGTTTTGTAATCCTCTCCCACCTCTTGGGCTGACTTCATCTATCACTAGTGCACGCTTTTCTCTGTTGCAGTGTGTTCAAGTCTTTGGGTCTTAGCCCCATGGAGCTAGTTATCTTGCTTACAGCCTGTTTTCCTGCCAGCCTTTCTTGTAGCCCTCTCTTGATGAACTTGCAAGCTGGGAGGTGCGTGCCCACACACACAACGAGGCCCAGGTTTTGCTTAGCAACCGTGCTGGCAGAGCGGGAGCCAGTCACTCTGAAAAGAAAGAATTGCCCTGATTTATCCTTTCCTGAAATTAAGAGGAGGCCGGAATCAGAATTGGCTGCCCTGCTTCCCCTCTTAGCACTGTCTTTTAGATGTCTCTATAAATTTGGTTCCTATTTAATGATTCCAAGTTGCTGCTTTTCAAAGGAAAATCTGGCAGGCAGAGAATAGAGACATTTTCCAACCCTGCCTGATCCCTTCCAAGTCCGACCCAACCCACGGCTTTGTTTTGCAATAGGAAATGCATTAGCTCCTTAGGGAAACACCCACAAGGATCGCTGGTACAAATGTCAAAAGGTTGAGAAACTCACATACTTGCTTACCATCCAGTTGCAATTAAAAGGCATCACTTTGGTTTCTTTAGCTGCACATTCTGGGTAATGAATTTGTCATCAGGGTATGTTGGTTAAGAATTCTGCGATCTTGGGCAACCCTCTTAATAATCTATAGGTCTCACTTTTCCCATCAGAGAAGCAGGAATGATAGTATCTTCCTTTTTACCTAATAGAGCTGTTTATTCGTCTATTCAATCATTCACTCAACAAACAACTATTTATATATTTTTTTGAGATGGAGTCTCGCTCTGTCATCCAGACTGGAGTACAGTGGCATGATCTCAGCTCACTGCAACCTCCGCCTCCCAGGTTCAAACGATTCTCCTCCCTCAGCCCCCTGAGTAGCTGGGACTACAGGCTTATGCTCAGCAAATTTTTATATTTTTATTAGACGTAGTGTTTTGCCATGTTGGCCAGGCTGGTCTTGAACTCCCGTCTCCCAAAGTGCTGGGATTACAGGTGTGAGTCACTGGATCTGGCCAACAAACGTTTTTTGCAAAGTAGTTTGGTATGACTGGAGAAGGAAAAGCAATCTCCTTAGTGAAAGTACTTTGAAAGTCATGTGCTTCTACACAAATGGAAAGTCTTGGTGTTATTATTTCAAAAGACACAATGGTGGTCATTAATAGTGTTCAACAAATCTTTCTGTCTCCCTCCCTTTTGGGCACTTGGCAACATTCCACTTCCTGGCCCCATTGTGATTGGGTGGGTCACGTCATTAGTTCTGACCAAGTGGTACCTGGTATTGCCATTATGCTAAGTGCTTTAAACTCTTATGCTAAGAGCTTTAAACATGACTGTTTTAGATTAGAGGGTTTCATTGCTAGTTTGTGGCCCTCCAGAAGGCAGTTGTCATCTTCCATGGTCACTGGTGAGGTTTCAGACAGTGGCTGCTCTGTCAACCTGGGCATGCAGCATGAGCAAGAACAAACCAATTGTTTTTGGCTGGGTGCGGTGACTCACACTTGTAATCCCAGCACTTTGGGAGGCTGAGGCGGGCGGATCATGAGGTCAGGAGTTCAAGACCAGTGTGGCCAACATGGTGAAACACCGCCTCTACTAAAAATACAAAAATTAGCTAGGTGTGGTGGTAGGCGCCTGTAATCCCAGCTACTTGGGAGGCTGAGGCAGGAGAATTGCTTGAACCTGAGAGGCGGAGGTTGCAGTGAGCCGAGATTGCACCACTGCACTTCAGCCTGGGTGACAGTGCTAGATACCATCTAAAAAAAAAATTCTTTTAAGACTTGGAGGTGCTTTGTTAATGCATCATAATTTATTCTATCCAGATTGGGACAACCAAATGAATCAATCAGTGAACTGTATTATTGATAAGTAATTCCTGTGACAATTCTTCTTTTTCTTTTAGTGGTTGGTTAAGTGCAACGTCCTTTTTAAAGATGCATCGGAATTCAGACAAAGGAATTGTTTGGACGAACGGAGGCAAGATGGTGCACTTCCGGGTTCTTCTTC
>NC_045451.1:20402722-20464191 GCF_002776525.5 Piliocolobus tephrosceles | reverse complement strand
GGAGGCCGACAGACTTCTCCCGCACACCTTAGGTTACCAAAATAAACCGTGCAGTTTTGCTGTTACACTTGCCTACCCGCTGGTTCTTTTGCGCCCGCTCGGCTGGTCTTAGAAAAACAAGACAGATGGTGCCGAAACCCGGGAGGAGACCCCTCCTCAGGGCCCCCAGGGTCCGGGGAGCCTCCCCCTCCTCGTTCCACGCAGCGGACGGACCAGGACCTGAGACCCACTTCGCTCACTCTCACGGCCTCTCTGGGGTAAGTGCCCTTGTCTCCTCTTTACCACCCTCGGCCAAAATCCTGCGCAGGTCCGAGCTCCATTTGGAGCCACCATGTGGCTCGGAGACCCTTGCTGGACGGAGACGTCCGCCTGAAGGTAATCTCCACCTTGGCTTCAAGAGCCTCCAGTCTGTCTCTGCTGGTTCCAAAGGAGGCTTTGAAGCCAGGCAGAGATCCACTTCCATTTCCATTGTGTCCATTGTGTGTCGGTAAAGAGGAAACAAACGGGAAACCCCCCAGTCCAAATTTCCAAAGAGCACCCCCTTAGGGTGCCTCCTAGCCAATTTAAAAACCTTACAGCTTGAACAAGAACTTAGGAGGAAGCGGTTAATTTTCCTTTCCACTGTGGCGTGATCGACCTCAGCAATTTCTGCCAGCGGCTAGGCAAGTGGTCCGAAATTAATTTACATACAAGGCTTTTGGGCCTTAGGCTCTCGTCCCTATACTCCTTCTCTCCCCGCTCTCCCCACCCCCTCCCTTCCTGCCCAGACTCCTCCTTCCTCCTCCTTATCTACTAGTAATCCACTGCCTCCTTCGGGGCCCCCAACTGGCTGTCTTGAGTCCCCTATCTCTGCCCACACCCTCCTACAGTGTTAGCACCTTTGCGAGAGGTGGCTGGGGCGGAGGGGGTAGTCAGAGTACATGTCCCTTTTTCATTGGCCGATCTTGCCACCATTTTGGCGTCTTATTTCATTTCTCAATCAGCTCCTGACATTAGTAAAAAACTTCAAAAGGTAGAGGATGGTCCTCAGACACCAATACAAGACCTGGTTAAATTAGCCTTTAAGGTCTATAGCTCCAGAGAGGAGACGGCAGGCTCGCCTTGAACAGAAGTTACAGCTCCTAGCAGCGGCTTTACAGCCCAGTCGTAACCCCAGGCCAGAGAGCACACACCCCGCAGACTCCAAAGCTACAAAAGGAGCCTGCCTGCTATAAGTGCGGCAAGGCAGGACACTATGCCAACAGGTGTCCGCAAGGTCCCCGAGCCCCAACGCAGCGTTGCTATAAGTGCAAGGCATCAGGACATTAGGCCAGTGAATGTCCTAACCCGATTGCCCCACCCTGAGAACAGGTGCCGTGCCTCTACGTGACCCCCTTTCCCAGGATCCTGGGAGCTCCTTCCAGCTCCTACATCTGGACGATGACAACTGAAGGTACCGAGACTCGGGGACCCCCATCACCCTCGCCGAGCCGTGGGTAACTCTCCTGGTAGCGGGTAAGACAATTAATTTTTTAATCAACAGCGAGGCTACCTATTCTGTTTTGCCATCCTTCTCTGGACCTAGCCTTCCATCCAATATCTCTGTAGTAGGAGTAAGTGGAAAGCCATCCACTCCACGAAAAACTCCAATCCTTAATTGCTGCCTGGCCAACAAGTACTTTGCGCACTCATTCCTCATTCCCAACTAAAAAGGGCCTCTACCAAAAGCAACCAGTGGAAATCAGTTTGGCATTCCCCACTCGCCTCAAACTTACTAAATTTTCTTAACTATCTCATACTCCCCAACCTTGCCGGGACCTTCCTTCTGGGTTTTGCCCATATTCCAACAAATGCTTCCATTCCTCATTCCTATACTAATACTGTGCCTTATTTTATTTTTCATCCGTGCGTCCAAATACCAACCATGGGCCCCGACCTTAACAACGCCCCTTAACAGCAGGAAGTAGCCAGACAGACCACGGCGCCCCTTTATCACTATTATCAATAAAAGGTTGGACTGTTTGGACGAACGGAGGCAAGATGGTGCACTTCCGGGTTCTTCTTCACCACCAACTCTTCCCGCGCGCGCGAAAATGCAGCCGGCGCCCAGGGAGGGTGCAGACCAACTGGGCATGCGCCAGGTGACGTCAATCCGAAGAGACCAAGATTTACCTGGTCGCACCTGCGGAACGCCCCTGACACGCCCATGCCCCACCTATTGCCCTCCCACTCCTAGAAAAGCCGCTCTCTGCCATTGAGCCACGCGGCCTTCTCACAGCCCGGCAGCCCTCTTACAGCCCCACTCCTGTCGGGATGTCGGGACTGTGGGAAGTCTGTCCGAGAGCCCCACCGCGGGGGGACTCTGCCGGCCTCCTTTGCCGGAGGCCGACAGACTTCTCCCGCACACCTTAGGTTACCAAAATAAACTGTGCAGTTTTGCTGTTACACTTGCCTACCCGCTGGTTCTTTTGCGCCCGCTCGGCTGGTCTTAGAAAAACAAGACAGGAATAACCCCTAAAGTCATACTCAGATACTTTCTCCGTCGCCTGGTGAGGTAGGTGTCACGTGTGTCTGTGTGAAGAGAGTCCACCAAACAGGCTTTGTGTGAGCAACAAGGCTGTTTATTTCACCTGGGTGCAGGTGGGCTGAGTCCGAAAAGAGAGTAAGCAAGGGGATCATCATTAGTTCTTATAGGTTTGGGGATAGGCGGTGGAGTTAGGAGCAATGTTTTGCGGGCAGCGGGTGGATCTCACAAAGTACATTCTCAAGAGTGGGGAGAATTACAAAGAACCTTCTGAAGGGTAGGGAGATTGCAAAGAACCTTCTTAAGGGTGGGGGAGATTACAAAGTGCATTGATCAGTTAGGGTGGGGAAGAAACAAATCACAATGGTAGAATGTCATCAGTTAAGGCTATTTTCACTTTTGTGGATCTTCAGTTGCTTCAGGCCATCTGGGTGTATACGTGAAGGTCACAGGGGATATGGTGGCTTAGCTTGGGCTCAGAGGCCTGACAGTAGGTTTATTTACATAATTTCTCAATTCCTCATTGCTATGTAATAATTTATTAGTTATCTGTCTTTAACCCTCTTTTAAAAGAATTTCCAAAGAAAAGTAAACTGAAATAGTTTTCTTCCCTAAATACAGTTGATTTAAGCTGGTTTAATATGGTTCAAATTCTACTGGGACAAATACCATGAAAACTGGTATGTTCCACTGGCAAAAACATCCTTAGTCCTCAGCTGATGGGCAGCAGAGTTCAACAAATGCACTGTCAGATTTCCACAGAATCTGTATTCAACAGGAAAATTTGTTTGTCTGCAAATTAGTAGTAATTCGCTCCCGTAAATCAGAGTGCTAATGGTAATGATAAAAATAAAACGATACATGACCACGAGAGGAACTTGGTCGAAGCTCTGGGCCATGGCCATTCTGCTGGGAGGGAGGCAAGAAGAATGACGATTTCTTTTTTTTTTGAGATGGAGTCTCACACTGTCACCCAGGCTGGAGTGCAGTGGCGCCATCTCCGCTCACTTCAACCTCCGCCTCCCGGATTCAAGCAATTCTCCTGCCTCAGCCTTCCAAGTAGGTGGGATTACAGGCACCTGACACCATGCCCGGCTAAGAGATATATATATATATATTTTGTATTTTTAGTAGAGACGGGGTTACACTATGTTGACCAGGCTGGTCTTGAACTCCTGACCTCGTGATCTGCCCATCCTGGCCTCCCAAAGTGCTGGGATCACAGGTGTGAGCCACCGTGCGTGGCCAACGGTCTTCTTTAGGAATGTGTGGTTGGTTGATGCAGAAGGGATTCCAACATTGGGGCAGAATACGGAATCAGTGGTAGCAGAGTGGCAGTGACGGAATGAGACAACCAAAGTTAAGGGCGGAAGGGCTGGGCACGGTGGCTCAGGCCTGTAATCCCAGGCGTTTTGGGGAGGCCCTTGGGAGGCTGAGGGGGACATATCACTTGAGGTCAGGAATTGGAGACCAGCCTGGCTAACATGGTGAAACCCTTTCTCTACCAAAAATACAAAAAATTAGCTCAGCGTAGTGGCACACGCCTGTAATCCCAGCTACTCGGGAGGTTGAGGTGGGAGAATCACTTGAACCCCAGAGTTGGAGTTTGCAGTGAGCCAAGATTGTGCCACTGCACTCCAGCGTGGGCAACAGAGTGAGACCCTGTCTCAAAGCAAACAAACAAAAACAACAAAGTTAAGGGACAAAAGGAAACTTCAGCTCATGTCATCCAACCCTGCCATTGATATATTTTCTACGTTGTGGTTATTTGCTGAGCTGGAAGCCAGCACTCCTGACTCCCGGTTCACGTTCATCTTGTTTCCACACTGTCACAAAATAGGAAGAGGAGTGTTGTCATAATATTTGGAGCTAGTGAAATGCAGTGGGCAAGTGCAGACTCTGTAGTTGGACGGCTGAGCGTGTATTCTGGCTCAGTCACACAGCGGCTGAGTGACCTTGTGTAAGTGTCTCAGTCTTTCTGTGCTTGAGTTTGCTCATCTCTAAAATGGGAAGAATAGTGACACGTCATAGGACTCTTGTGAGGATTCAGTGAGATAATGTATGTAAATAACATGGAAACGTGCTTTACACATAGTAGGCCCTCAATAAGTAGGAGCTATCATTATTAGTGTGGTTGTTATTTATACCTTTTAAGCTTTCCATCAAATAGGTGAAGAATGGGGACAAGCTAAGACATAGACCTTTGTTGGTTTCTTTTCACCACGGTCTTTGTGGTTTCTTCCAAGCTTTATAAAATCTAACCCTCCTCCAGGGAAAGACAGAAGGCTTATGATTTCAATAATATTTTGGGTGTGTGGCACTGGGGTAAGCAGCCTGTCCTGCCCTGAGGTTTTCTGGAGGTGAGAGGCTGGCATACAGGCTGAGGGGTCATGGTGATGAATACAAAGAGGGGTTAGGTGGGGGTTGGGGCAGGGGATCTAATGGCATGGTGGGTTCTGCTTGGGAAACCAACTTTATTTTATTTTATTTATTTGTTTTTTGAGACAGAGTTTTGCTCTTGCTGGAGTGCAATGGTGCAATCTCGGCTCACTGCAACCTCTGCCTCCCAGGTTCAAGCAATTCTCCTGTCTCAGCCTCCCGAGTAGCTGGGATTACAGGCGCCCACCACCACGCCCAGCTAATTTTTGTGTTTTTAGTAGAGACGGGATTTCATCATATTGGTCAGGCTGGTCTTGAACTCCTGACCTCAGGCCCACCTTGGCCTCCCAAAGTGCTGGGATTACAGGCATGAGCCACCATGCCCAGCCTATTTATTTATTTTTTGAGATGGAGTCTTTCTGTTGCCCAGGCTAGAGTGCAGTGGCATGATCTTGGCTTACTGCAACCTCCTCCTCCTCCTGGGTTCAAGTGATTCTTCTGCCTCAGCCTTCTGAGTAGCTGGGATTACAGGGTTCCACTACCATGCCTGGTTAATTTTTGTATTTTTAGTAGAGACAGGCTTTCTTGTCTTAGCCAGGATGGTCTCAAACTCCTGACCTCAGATAATCTGCCTGCTTTGGCCTCTCAAAGTGCTGGGATTACAGGTGTGAGCCACTGTGTCCAGCCTTGGGAAACCTACTGCAGAGTAAAAGTCTGGAGCTGGGGATTGAGGAGACAGGGGTTTTTTCCAAGGTGGACAGAGCAGCCGTGGGGGCAGGAGGAGCACTGGGTGAGAGTGAGGTGGTAGTGCGGCCTTGTAAGGCAAGGACCCCAGTGAGTAAATTACTGCAGTATCTGGGCAGGAGAGCAGGGTTTTCACTGGCAATTGGCAGTGGGAATGGAGAGAGGAGAAATCAAGGACTCAGGAATTTTCTGGCTTGAGCAACATGGCAGGTGGTGCTGGCATTCTTGAGCTGCGGAACTCTGGAAGGAAGGCAGGTCAGAGTGGGAGCTAGGGAGACAATCAGTCCAACCTGGGAAAAAACTGTGTTGAAATGGAGGGAACTGTCACCAACCCACAACTTGAACTCACCTTCACTAAGGTAACCCCAGTGACAAAAGAGTCATGCTCCTGGCCATTTTGAGGTTCTCACGTGTGCTGGTATCTCACTGATGCTACCTGGTTAGCACTTATCACTTGTCTGCTTATCTCCAGGAGGATGGGGGTCAGACCATCTGTTTACTCACTCATTCTGTGTTCACTGGAGGCCGATTTTGTGCCAGGCACTGTCCTAAGCCCTGAGAATAGAGGTTTAATAAGCCATGCAAAGGTGCCTTCCAGCCCGCAGGTTACATTCCAGTGAATAGAGGCAGACAATAAATAAATGAATATGCAATTTGAAGTTGCAGCATGCAAATAAATGTATGCTAGGCCAGGGAGGATGGCTGCTGCAAAGTGATCAGTTGGAGAAGAGGCGGCTGCAGTGGCTCAGGCCTCACAATCCCAGCACTTCGGGAGGCAAAGGTGGGACGATGCCTCGAGCTCTGGAGTTTGAGACCAGCCTGGCCAACATAGTGAGACCTCGTCTCTACAAAACATACACAAAATTAGCCCAGTGTGGTGATGCGTGCCTGTCGTCCCAGCTCCTTGGGAGGCTGAGGCGGGAGGATGGCTTGAGCCCAGGAGGTGGACGCTTCAGTGAGCTGTGATTGCATCACTGCCTTCCAGCCTGGGTGACAGAATGAGACTTTACCTCAAGCAAGCAATCAGTCAATCAATCAATCAATCAATAGAAGTAAGCAAGGTGGAGGCTTTCTCTGGAAGGGCAGTCATGGGACGTGACTTTTAGCCAGAGCCTAGAAGAAAGTAAAGGAATGTTCTAAGCAAAGAAAATCCTGTGGGGGAAGAATGGTCCATTCCCGGAAAACGGAATCACAAAGGTCCTGGGAAAGGAGGGGCGCCGCAGTGTCTGAAGAGCCTCAAAGAGCCCAAAGGTGCTCTGTGGAGTGAAGCGAGCCACATGGACAGTGGGAGGAATGAGGTCAGAGATGGGCGGGGGCTGCCCTAAGGACACTCCCTGTCGTTCTGAGACAGAAAGCTTTGAAGGATCCCAGCAAGGGAGTGGCATGGGGAGTTTTACATCTTGCAAGACTCACTCTGGCTGCAGGACAGAGAATGGCTGTAGGGGCCAGATAGGGGGAGACCTTTTGGGAGCTATTGCAAGTGATAAGAAAATCCCCAAACTTAACTTCTAGGGGTAAGTCAGGACAGAGATTATCTAACAGGAAAGGAAGAGAGTAAAGCTCTAGAACCGTAGAACTGCCTGGTTATGTCAACTAGCAGGTACATTTTAAAAATTAGGGTGTTTTTTTATAACTTGTGATAAAAATGTCTAACTATAACACAAGGTTATAGCTAAAATAAACGGTCCCCCTTCCAGTCTCACTCCCCGCAGGACACCTGTATTTAAGTTTCTTAGGAATTCTTGCAGAAACTTTCCATGTGTGTATAAGCACTGTTCTTCTCCTGCACGCATAGGATTGCACTGTGTACTTCACTGTTTGCATGTGATGTTTTCATTTCTAATACAGATTGGCCTATTTCTCTATTAGCACACAAGGACCCACATCCCTGATGTTAAAGGTTATCAGTATGGCACAGTAGGGTGTACCAGTACGTATTTAACCTGTCCCCATTAGTGGCATGGAGGTAATTCTTTGCTGTCTTAGACAGTGGGGCAATCTGTATATATTTTTGTGCACTTGTGTAGACATGTTTGTGGGCTAAATGCCTACAAGTGGAATTAGGGGTTTTGGGCATTTAACATCTTTTTTTTTTTTTTTTTTTTTTTGAGGCGGGGAGTCTTGCTCTGTCGCCCGGACTGGAGTGCAGTGGCCGGATCTCAGCTCACTGCAAGCTCCACCTCCCGGGTTTACGCCATTCTCCTGCCTCAGCCTCCCAAGCAGCTGAGACTACAGGCGCCCGCCACCTCGCCCAGCTAGTTTTTGTATTTTTAGTAGAGACGGGGTTTCACCATGTTAGCCAGGATGGTCTCGATCTCCTGACCTCGTGATCCGCCCGTCTCGGCCACCCAAAGTGCTGGGATTACAGGCTTGAGCCACCGCACCCGGCCGGCATTTAACATCTTAATGTGCATTTTCCAATTTACCTTCCCACCCACCAGGTATGAGAATCCCTGCTTCTCACCCCTCCACCACACTGGCCAGTATCCCACATTTTAATCTTTGAAAACCCACTTTGACTTTTATTCTCTTGGAAACTTGGACAAAAATGTAGCACGTGTGCATTTTAGGGTGGTTTAGATGTTTCAAACTGTTTTCTTGTTTATCTCATTAGATTTTCAAAAAATCTTAGAAAGCAGAAACCCTCATTTCCCTTTTAGATGAGAGGAAAGAGGAGACATTACATGATTTTCTCAGTGTGAAAAGTTTAGACAAGCTTGATACTCAAGGCGTGGCCCACCCAACAGCCTGCAGACTCCAAGTCTGCATTTTAACAAGCACCTGGGGGAGGGGGACTTGGCAGAGGTGAGGGATGCTGCCTGGAGTGGGGGGCAGGGGAATGCTCCCTTCTGCTCTGCTTCTGAAGGGAGCAGCGCTGACTACTTTCCCCAGGGAGGGGAGGCGACAGATGGTGAGAAGGATGATCAGAAAGGCGAGGCCGGAGGCTTGTAGGGGCAGCTGCAGGGCAGCACGGTCAGATGGCAAACATGGCAGGACCCAGTGCCTAGGACCCAGGGAGGTTGTCGCCTGAGCAAACTTGCAGGCGAGCTGATCTGGGAAGCTGTGTCTTGACAGAGTTGCCTGCCTTTTCTCTATCACATTGATCAACAATTCCACTCCCTGTCCTTGAATGCTTACCACCCTCCCACCCACCAGACACTCTCTATGTAGGACGCTGTCATTGTGGGGAGAAGAGGGGAATCAATGGTCTCCATCCCCGGGTGCAGACCAGAGGCTTGGTGCTGAGCCCCTCTCTGCTGGGGGTGCGCCTCTAAGTGGAGACGCTCCAAGTCCTGCCAGTTCCCATCTGTCAACGCCACCCCAGCACCCCCTCCTCTCACCCAGATGTTTGGAGGTACTGCTGGGCCGTTGTTATGCCCTAGTTGAGCCAAAACCACCCGGGATTTTTAGTTATATTCTTTTAGAAGAGGGCTCTGAGCCCAGCCCATCCAGAATCCATGCCAGAATTGTATGCGTCTCCAGGCTGCAATCTTACTTCTAAACTCTAAACCCACACTGTCCAGCAAATAGCCACCAGGTAAGTGGCCAATTGAGATGTGCTATGTGTGCAAAGCCCACATTGGACTCTGAAGACTCAGTAAAAGGGAAAAGAATGTCAAATAGCTTCTTAACAATGTTTCATATTGGGTACATGTTTGTAGTGATAATATTTTGGATATATTGGTCTAAATAAATAATAGTAAAATGAGTTGTACCTATTTCTTTTTACCTTTTAAGTTGTGGCTACTGGAAAGTGTAAAATTGGGGGCAGCTGTGCTTGCATCCTGTTTCTATTGAACAGTGCTGGTCTAGACACCTTACTCCTGATTCTTCCCCTTTGTAGCTGCTTCAGATCTTGCTTGGAGGAGGTAGGGGGTGAAGGAGGGGAGAAATGAAGCAAGGGAGGGAGGGAGGGAAGGGAGAAAGAGTTTTTCATCTTGTGAGGCCATGTGGAAAGTACATGAACCAGTGTCTACTGCTCTATGATTGGTGGCCTTGGGTAAGTCACCCTAACTTCTCTTAGCTATAATTTCTTCATAAAATGGAGGTCACAGCTACCTTGCAGGATTGTTCTGAGGTTTAGAAATCTCTAGCAGGCTCCTCCCACAGTGGTTCGCCTATATGACTCGCTCAATAAATAACAGTATTTTTAGTGGAACGTGGTGGCATGCGCCTGCAGTTCTAGCTACTTGGGAGGTTGAGGTGAGAGGATTGCTTGAGCCCAGGAGGTGGAAGTCAGGGCTGTAGTGAGTGAGACCCTGTCTCTAAAGAAAAATAAATAAATAGCAGTATTTTTGCAGCTGTAGCACCTGAGCTAGTACATGATCGGTGCTCAGCAAGTGATCTTGAACTTGTGGATGCTTGAGCATTTGAGGTGTGGCTGGGTGGCAGCTGCCCACAGTACAATCTGTTTTAGAGCACCTTATGCCCCACCTGCCACGTGCCCACTGAGGGGACTGGAGGGACCCCAGTGGAAAGTCACCTTCTTTCTCCCGGCTCTCTCCCGCCAGGTTGCAGCCTCTTCACCTGTATTCAGTGTGCTTGTTGGTTGGACTGTTCTCTCTTGTTCCCTGGGGACCTGTCTGGGAAGTGCCCAAATTCCACTGGGATAACTGCCAGCAAGCATGGTGGACAAATCTGCTGCTGCTAAATAACTTTGTGTCGGTCAAGAATGCGGTGAGTCTCCAGTTGCTGGCTTTGGAAAGGCAGAAGCGTGCAAACCTGGCGCCTCATTTCTTCAGGCGGTGTGCTGAACTTTCCAAGGGCCAACCTGATTCTGGTGTTTTCTCTAGAGTACTGGTGATGCTGTAGGAAGGTGGGCTGTGTGAGTGGGGGATGGCTTCTGGTCATGGGGTGGGTGTAACCCTGCCAGACTATGCAGGGGGCAGCCGCTGTGAACAGCAGAGGGAGGGGGGCATAGCAGTGGCCAGCAAGGGGCCAGTCATCCTGGCA
Organism: Piliocolobus tephrosceles; assembly: GCF_002776525.5. Taxonomy (NCBI): domain Eukaryota; kingdom Metazoa; phylum Chordata; class Mammalia; order Primates; family Cercopithecidae; genus Piliocolobus; species Piliocolobus tephrosceles. The sequence goes on along the minus strand of NC_045451.1, from coordinate 20,453,612 downwards.
CATGTCCCGGAGGCAGCTGACCCGGCCCTATCACTGTTCCTGTGCCAGCCCATGTTGCCCATCCGGGAAAGGACAAATTCCTCACCTCCGTCTGTTGAGTCTATACTGCAATGGGACATTGCATCACACCCTGACTATGTTGGATTCTACTCAAGTTCAAAGTAGACCTGACCGAGTTGCTTTGGAGCAACAAGATCTGTGTATGTCTTGGCTTCTCCAAAGCCCCAGTTTCCTCATAATGAATTTGAAGCAAGTGAAAGTGAAATAGCTGTAATGAAATTATATCACCAGTTCCACATATGCCTTGAAATCAAGGCTGAAAACGGAATCGCTAAAGCGTAGCAGGGCCCTAATCATTGCATATAGCAACTCACTAACTAGATGGCTGCCTTCCGTTTGCAAAGGCCCAGCCATATGGACAGGTTGCATCACCATCTACGTGCCCGCAGGTGGGGCCCGCCTGGCTGTGATGGGGTCCCTGGGGGATACTCTGGGCTGTTTTCCCCAGTCAAACTGATTTGGGCCATTTGCAGGAAGCGGTGGCAAGGATACCAGCCAGTGGCCTTTCTGAGGTACAGCCCACCTTAGATCCTTGAAAGCAGAAGTGCCAGGGCCCTTTGGAGAGAATTGCTTGCCCCCAGGGACTTCCTCACACTGAAGAAAAAAATACTGCTAACCATCTCATCTGGCACAAGCACAGACCGTCTGTGGAACTCATTTTGGCCAGGTGATCCCACGTCAGTCATCCATGGGAACTCTGGGGTTCTCCACAAAACATCATCTGGAGCCAAGCCCTGGTTCTAAATGAACTTGTTCTTTCCACCTAGGGTTGGGGCATGGGGAGCGTCAAGGAAAAGAGAAAAACGCTGACCCCTCTGACTTCCAACTGCACCATAATGAGGAGAAACTCTTACACTCCTGTAACGTGACAGAGTTCACGTCCCGCAACTATCCTAGGAGATGGGCTAAGATCATTTTTCCTTTTTAAACCAAAGAGAAAATGTGTCTGAATCTCCATTTTGTAAAATGGCAGCAATAATACCTGCCATCCAGGCTTGGTAGAAGGCTCAAGATGAGGGATGTGAAATATGAGTATCTCTAACTCAGTTTCCTTTGTCTTCCCATGGAAATTCGCCCCACCCACCTACTGAATTCTGCCTCCTAGTCCAGGCAGGTGGAGAGTGTGGAGCAGAACTGGTAAATGAAGGAAGAGTGAATTTGCTGCTCTCTTTTCAGTGCAATGGCTGGACCTGGTACCTTGCCAATGACTTCCAGTTCCACCTCACCACACCAGTGATTATCTTCATCCACGCAAAGTGAGTCTGATTGGGACAAGCTTTTCTCCTCATGTGGCCTCTTTCACAAAACCCTCAGAAAGTGTCCCAGTTCTGTGCAGAGCCGCTTTTTAAAATGTAGGAAACTAACTTTACAGAAGAGTAAATACCAAATCCTCTACTGTTTGCCCTTCTTCCGCATTCTCCTCCAGCATCGATCCTACGCCAGTCAGTGTGTGTTTTGCAGAGTCACGATCATTGTGTGCATGTAATATCTAGTGCTCAGCTTTTCACTGTTCTTATAAACATTGCCACATATTGACATAACCTGCATACTTGTCAGTTTTAGGGTTTATCTACCATTTTTATGGTTGGGTGTCTAGATTGTGGCCAATTTTTCATGATCATAAACGTCACTGCAATGCATGCCTTTGAACACACTACTTTTTCTCTTAGTTAATTCCATGGGGGCAGACTTCCAAGTGGAATTGCTAGGTCAAAGGGTAGGAACAATTTTGTGGCACTTGTCACATATTGTGAGATTGCTCTCCAGAAAGAGTGAAGTAATTTACAACACCCTCAGCAATGTATCGCTGCACCGGCTTTCCCACATTGGATATTTATCAGCTTAATTTTTGTTAGTTTTAGAAACACCTCAAGGCCTCAATAATTCATGGAGAGACTTATAGTTGTGGCTTATTCATGCCATATTTAAAAAATTTATTGTTCTTTTCTGTTAAAATATATGTTCAATTTGAGAAATATTGGAAAATATTAGGAGTTAAGGCGGGGGGAATCACCCCAGTTCCACTTTGTCAGTCAAGGGAAGGAGAATTTGCTGCTAATATTTTGGGGCTTATCCTTCTGATATTTTTTCTGCCCAGTTTTTTTTTTTTTTTTTTTTTTTTAAGAGATGAGAGTCTCACTCTGTCACCCAGGCTGCTATAGTGAGGTGGTGCCATCATAGCTCACTGCAGCCTCCAACTCCTGGGCTCAAACAACCCTCCTGCCTCAATCTCTCAAGTGATTGGGACTTACAGGCATGAACCACTGCACTTTGCTAATTTTTTAACTTCTCTAAAGAGATGAAGTCTTGCTATGTTGCCCAGGCTCTGCCCAGCTTTTGATACAGGAAAGCATTCTGTATATACACCTTAGTATCTTTCTTTCAATAGTTTTATGACACACGCATTTCCCTATATTATTTTATTTTTAAAGCAACATAATTTAAATGTCTGCATAACATTCCATTCCATGAATTAAATATATAATTTATGTATACCTTCTATTGTTTAATACTGGGATTATTCCAATGTTATGCTTTTATAAATAATGGTTTGATAAATATTTTCATGGAAATATTTATCAGTGCCTGGATTTGTCTCCAACTTTGATGTTTCTTTATAATATATATCTTTGAGGGGAATTACTAGGTCAAAGGGCATGAATGTCTTTTGCGCTCTTGAATCATAATGATAAATCACTTTCCTTAGAGGGAACATCAATATTCAGTCCTCTAGTCATCCAATTTAACTGTTGTCAGAGTGGAATATTAATAATAAAACAAAACATCTGAGTCTTTACATGTTCTTCCTTCTGTTTCCAAGTTTCCTCTTCTTTTAAGGACACAGTCATATTGGATTAAGACCCACCCCAATGACCTCATTTAATGTGAATTATTGCTTTAAAGACTCCATCTTTAGGCTGGGCGCGGTGGCTCAAGCCTGTAATCCCAGCACTTTGGGAGGTCGAGACGGGTGGATCACGAGGTCAGGAGATCGAGACCATCCTGGCTAACACGGTGAAACCCCGTCTCTACTAAAAAATACAAAAAAACTAGCCAGGCGAGGTGGCGGGCGCCTGTAGTCCCAGCTACTCCGGAGGCTGAGACAGAAGAATGGCGTAAACCCGGGAGGCGGAGCTTGCAGTGAGCTGAGATCTGGCCACTGCACTCCAGCCTGGGCGACAGAGTGAGACTCCGTCTCAAAAAAAAATAAAATAAAATAAGACTCCATCTTCAAATACAGTCACATTCTGAATTACTGGGGGTTAGGATTTCAAGATAGGACTTTGTTGGGGACATAATTCAGCCCATAACATTCAATGTCAGGAAGATGTATGAGTTTTGTTGACATGGTGCTAGCTGGAAGAGACTTGTGGACTCTGTGGTGGAGATACTGATCTTGGAAGTAGGTGCCAGGGACTGGGCTTAAGTCCCCCAGGGAGTTAAACACATGTTTACTTGGGTGGCTGTGGGTTTTTATTGGATGGCCTGACTACCACTTACCTAGGACACTGAGTTCTTATGCCTGCCCACTCTAGACTTGCCTGGGAACCCATGTGAGTGTCCTTATGACTGAGGAGCCCTGGCCCCAGTGTCAACATCTTTCCTAAAGGCTGTGGTGGAAGGTGAATTTCAGTCCTTCAGCTGAAAGCCCACACTGTCCTAGCTTGTGACTAGGCAACAAGATTTAGCTTATAAGTGGAGGGAAGTATAAAAGTAGGGCTTTTCTTCCTTTAGAGAATATAATTCCATGGAATGCCAGTGGAATCAGGTCTTTCTGGAGCTCAGTAATTCAAGGAGCGAAGAGCTAAGGGGTCTGGCAGAAGTCACAGTAAATATACATACAGCATTATTACCATAACCACCTGCCTACCCTCATAGCAGACATTACTAATCAATCATAGCACCATGGAGGTAGAATTCATCCTTCTTTCCAAACATTATACTAACATTGGTACTCTGGCTGAAAATAATTTTCTCCCTGTATCACTGTGGTGATAACTGAATAGTATCTATCTCATCCCTTCATCATGAACAGTCATGGCAACTTCCACTAGCAGAATTGCATTGTCAAAGGCATTTTCCAGGTCAGGCTGTGCCTGGATGATCTTGCACCTGTGTTTGGCATTTGTTCCACACCACTGTAGATCCTCAAAATCCCAACCCTCACACTTCCGAGCAGGTACAACCAGACAGCGCCTCACTCTGGGTGCTTCAGGGAACATCCTAGTTTTATACATGCACGATCCCAAAATGTGGAGGAATTAATTTGTGTGGGACCATCCTTAACCCATGTGAGACAGAAGACAGTAGGAAAATGCTTCTCTCTTTCATCTCACAGGACAGTTTTAAGGTACATTTCATAAGGCCCTGTGGAACATTCTGGAAGAATTGAGCATTGGCTACCTTGATAGCACATCCTGGTATTGGTTTTTCCCTGCTTCCCTATTCTCCTACCCTATCCCTTATTCCTACTCCCACGTGAACTACCTGCACCCAGACATTTGTCTCAGGCTCTGCTCCTCAGTTGAAGGCATGCCTGTTTCCCCCTCTGTATTAGTCTATTTTCACACTGCTATAAAGAACTACCCGAGACCGGGTAATTTATAAAGAAAAGAGGTTTAATTGACTCATGGTTCTGCAGGCTGTACAGGCTTCTGCTTCTGGGGAGGCCTCAGGAAACTTACAATCAGGGCAGAATGGGAAGCAGGCACATCTTATATGGTGGGAGCAAGAGGAAGAGAGCAAAGTGGGGAGGTGCTACATACTTTTTCTTTTTTTTTTTTTTTTTTTTTTTTCTTTTGAGACGGAGTCTTGCTCTGTCGCCCGAGCTGGAGTGCAGTGGCCAGATCTCAGCTCACTGCAAGCTCCGCCTCCCGGGTTTACGCCATTCTCCTGCCTCAGCCTCCGGAGTAGCTGGGACTACAGGCGCCCGCCACCTCGCCCGGCTAGTTTTTTGTACTTTTAGTAGAGACGGGGTTTCACCGTGTTAGCCAGGATGGTCTCGATCTCCTGACCTCGTGATCCGCCCGTCTCGGCCTCCCAAAGTGCTGGGATTACAGGCTTGAGCCACCGCGCCCGGCCGCTACATACTTTTAAACAACCAGATCTCATGAGAATTCACTCACTATCACAAGAACAGCAAGGGGGAAATCCACCCCCATGATCCAGTCACCTCCTATCAGGCCCCACTTCCAACACTGGGGATTACAATTCCACATGAGATTTGGGCAGGGACAAAGATCCAAACCATACCATCCTCCTTCTCCATCCTCTCTCCCCTGTGCTTGGAGTGGGTCCACCCTGTGTCCCATCCTGTCTTTGACAGTCCTCTCTCCCAAACCCACCACCACTTGCATCCATATCGTGTTTCATAGGTGACAAGGGGCATTCCCAGGCATGGACTCCTTTTGAGCTGCACGGTAAGCCTCAGGGTGGTCAGGCAACGATGTGATTACTGTTCCTGTCTAGACCAGGAAACTCAAGTTCAAGGCTCTGCCCTGTGTGGCACGGCTAATGGATGGTCAAGACCGAGGCTGCCTCAGGTCCTCCAGCCCCAGCCCAGCTCTCCCTGCCCCTCATCAGCCTCTCAAAAGCAGGTCCAGCAGGAAGTTCCTCTGACAGTCAGGATTTCCAGCCTTTTGTGCCACAGGAAGTGCATCTGTGGGGCAAGAAACTGAAGGGCACTCCTCTCTGTGTCCTCTCTTCTTTGCAGGAGTACACAAATCCTCATCCTCCTTGGAGCCATGCTGTTCTTGGCATCTTTCACAGCCACTGCTCTGATCACACTGGCATATAAACTTCCTGTGGTGGCTCCATCAGAAGCCAGGTAAGGTGGTTCCCCAGCCTGCCCCTCTCTGGCCAGGACTTCTCGGGGAGGGCTGCTGAATGCCAGGCTGCTCACCCTGTGCCCTTTGGTTCACGGAAAAAGTGAGTATGAAACTTTCGGTCTGGATGGGAAAGCTGATTGTCTTCTTGCTTCCAAACTTCTGAACCTTTCAACCTACACTGGTAGGTCCTCTCTGAACTCACGTTGCCCACTGAAACGCTTCTCAAAGGAAAGGAGCGCCCCCATGTGGCTCTACTATGTTTCTCCTCCAGCAGCCAATTGCTGCTTGGTGGCTCTGTTGGATGGAGAGACTGAACCTACCTCTTCAAGGTCACACAACTAGTAGGTGGCACAATGTGATTTGAACCTAGGAGCCAATCCACAGTGCTATTTCGCCTCCCCAATGAGGCATGTATGACAATGACACAGGAAAGACTGGTATGATTACCTGATAATCTTTTCTCAATGCAGTGACACAAATGAAAATCAGATCACGTCAGTCATCTGCTCGAATTCCTCCAGTGGCCTCATTGGTCACCCTCCTACCTACTGACACTGGACCAGCCACACCAAGCATGCTCCCCGAACCCCCTTCCCCCCCCTCCAACCCGGGGCCTTAGCACTTGCTGTTCAGTCTGAATTACTCTTCTGTTAAAATCTAAGATCTTGGCAGGGCTTTCTCCTTCACATCTTTCAGGTGTCTGTGCAAATGTCACCTTCTCAGAGCAGCCTTTGCCGACCTTCCAAAATAAAATGGCCAGAACAGTTCCTGGCACATGAATGCTCCATGTGAATCTGTGAGTGGGTGGCATGTGAGAATAAATGAATGAATCGATGATGACATCCCAAGCCTCCTGACCAGGAGACTATCATGCCCTTCCCGTATCATGCCATGGCCAAGTGATTGAGGAGGAGGCTCACTCATGTCTAGTCCAGTGTTTTCCAACCCTGGCCATATATTAGAGTCACTTGGGAGCTTCTAAATCCACTGATGCTTCCAGCCCCACCTCCAAACAATTGAATCAGAATCTCTGGGCATGGGGCCCAGGCAGCTGACTTTTGTAAGCACTCCCAGGGTATTCAAATGTGCAGCCACAGTCGAAGAACCATACGTCTAGTCCTCAAACACCTTCCCTTCCTCCAGTGGTTCCTGCATGGGCAGTTAGGTGCTGAGAGTGTGTCTAGCTTCAGTGGGGAACGGTGATAATTTTAATGGTGATGAATTTAGAGCAGGGGTTCTCAATCTGCATTTGGGAAGCTCAGGAGAGTTTTAAAATTTCTAGTCCCTGGGTCCCACGTGCAGAGATGATGATTCCATGGTCTTGGGTATAACCTGGACGTCTCCTGTGAAGGGCACTGTTTAGGCAATGCTTCTCAGCCTTGAGGGGGCCAGGGTCACCTGGAGGGCTTCTTAACACACAGTGGACCTACTGGTCCACTGCCAGTAGGTCTGGGTGGGGCCAAGGTATCTGGGTTCCTAAGAAGTTCTCAGGTAATGCAGGTGTTTTGTTTTTGTTTGTGTGTTTTTTATTCTATTGCAACAGAGTCTCACTCTGTCACCCAAGCTGGAGCACAGTGGCATGATCACAGCTCACTGCAGCCTCAACCTCCTGAGCTCAAGCGAACCTCCTGCTTCAGCCTCCTGAGAAGCTGGGACTGTAGGCATGTGCCACCAGGCCCGGCTAATTTTTTTTTTTTTTTTGTAGAGATGGGGTCTCCCTATGTTGCCCAGATTGGTCTCAAACTCCTGGGCTCAAGCGATCCTCATGCCTCGGCTTCCCAAAGTGCTGGGATTACATGTGTGAGCCACCATGCCTGGCCTGATGCAGCTGTTGATGTCAAGGGACCATACCTTGAAAAACACAGCTTCAAAGAATAGTTTTTGGTATCCTTTTAAAGGCCTGGCCTGGACCTCTCATCACTTCTCTCTCAGGACAGTCTCTGTCCTTGGGACCCTTGAGTTCACATCTGGGTGCTACATTTTTAGAGCATTCTGACATATTGGCCACCAGACACAGCTATTTAAAATGAACACACTCATCATATTTCCTTGGGATCTGCGGTGGAGGGGCCTGAGGGAATTTGGAACCTAAACAAGACAGCTTTGGCTGAGACGGGACCATGAGGTCACTGTTTGCACACCATGACTGAGGAAATGAACAAGTGTGCCCTAAATGTACCTTTGGGCTTGCTGATTATCCCAATGGCCATCTCAGGGATTTGGATTCCCTTTGCCATGTCCAGATTAAACATAACATTTTGCCTTATTTCCTTGTATTTTTCAGTGAAGAGGCTACTGTATTGTATTTTGTGGAGTACTACACAAAGCCCTACTGCCGATTCGGGCCATTTCTCGTGGGCCTCTTTCTGAGCATTTACATGCACCAAAACAACCAGGAAAACATTCTCAGAACCAAGGTATGATTTCCCGTGCCTCACTTTATGGGCATGGGTCTGGCTGGGACTGTGTGGCCCACCTGGCCAGGCTCTTCCAAAGCTGTGGATGAAGGAGTCAGCCTGCTGGGTACTGTATTGTGCTGTAGAGTGTTATTGATGTCTCTCCATGCTAAAGAATAAGAATGAATTGGCCAGGTGCAGTGGTTAACACCTGTAATCTCAGCACTTTAGGAGGCTGAGGCAGGAGGATCCCTTGAGTCCAGTTCAGGACCAGCTCAGGTAATATGTTGAGACCCCCGTCTTCATTTTTTTTTTTTTTTTTTTAAAGATAAGAAGGCCTTTATCTTCCTGCCAAAGCTTGAATCTCTGCTTTCTTCACTGAGCTCTCCTTATGATGCTCCAGATTTGGTACCCAGCGTGGTCCCATCAGTAGGAGCCTTGGTACTGACCCAAAGAAACCACCAATGTGAGAAAACTACCCAGTGAGATTACAATTGCAAGACTCTCTTCTGGAAGAGGATACTGAGTTGGGTTGGATTTTTAACAGCACACGCTCAATGGTTTCTATACACAAGATTCTTGGTCAGATTTGATGGTTGCGTCTGGGAATCAGGACATGAAGTGTCTAGAGGGGAAGAAGCTGTTACTTTGCTTTTCCAGATGTACCCCAACACTCATTTTCTTCTCTGGCTCCTTTGTGGGCAATCATTCTGGTTCACCATCCAATCTCATTACTCAAGCTGGAAACCTGGGTTCATCTCGGATGCCTCCTCCTCACTGATCACTGCTCTCAGTCAATCATTCCCTACACCCTGCCGATGGTTTCTCCTGCCATCCTCTCTCAGCCTTTTGAACTGACCTTAAAGCTTTTCTCATCTCTTGCCTGGATGTTGTCACTTGTTTCCTTGCCTCCAGTCTTATTGATCTCAACTCTACTCTTGATGAGTAGATTTGACCCTGGCCCTTGAAGTCATTCCCAAATGCTCCCTCTTCATGCTCAGTTAAATGTCTTAAATAGATGGTGATCTATGTGAGACACCACCTTGGCTATACCCTTGAACGGTGCAAAATCTTTCAATGACTTCCTTTGACATCCATGATAAGGCTCGATCTGTTCAACAAGGCCTTCAGAGTTCCCATGACATCACTCTGCCTGTCTCTCTAGCATCATCTCTCTCACCACTCTCTGCCTTGCCCTTTGCACGTCAGTGATACCAACCTGCTCACAGTGCCCTTGACTGCCACCACTGACACACACAAGCTGTTCCTGGCATCTGTGCAGTTGCTCATGTCTCCTTCTCTGTCTGGAATCTGCCTCTTCCCCCTTTCCCCCTACTCACCTCTCCCTTTCATCTGACTTAACTCCTGTTTTGCCTAGAGGGCTCACCTAGAGTTTTCAACTCCAGGAAGTCTTTCCTTATCCCTCCAGGCCAGGCTGTGTCCTTCTTTTGGGTTCCTCTGTGCACTGTGCATTCCTGGGCCCTGGTTTGTACCGCATGATAAAGCATTTATTCACCCCATAGACAGTGAGCTCCTGGAGTTCACTACTTGTCTTACCTCTGAATCACCAGCATCTGGTTCTGAGATCCTGACTCACTGAAAGTACTCAACACATGAATGAATGAAAGAGAATTTTCTTCTCAGTGGAAGAAGGGCCAGGAATTAGGATACAACTCCTGCCCCAAACCCCTCTGCCAGGTCCTACCTTTGTTTGCCTAGGCTTTGTGGGTACCTTACCTAGATGTTCCAGAGAAGAGACCCTGGTCCTTGGAAAACCTTGTGTTGCCCATGGGAGGAAGAGGAGATAAGATTTTACTGAAAGGAATGAATATACAGAAGCTATGTGATTTTTTTTTGTTTTCTGTTTCGGTTGGAGTTACGATATTTTCCAGGAAATGTATAATTCAGTTGTAGATTATAACAGAGTGCCATTAAAGAGAGGCTTCAACATAGTCCAGGTTACATGGGGGCACAGGGGGAAATGTGTGTCAGCAAAGGGCAAAACTTAACATGAAGAGAGAGCATTTGGGAATGACTTCAAGGGCCAGGGTCAGGACCAGGAAGCCTGGAGCTAAAACACAAGCCAAGTTAACCTGGAGAAACAATGCAAACAGTTGCGTAGACCAAACTCAAAGCTTTAGGAGCTAGAAAATAAAGACACAGGGTCTAAGCTGGAGGAAGCTGCCAAGAGTGAGATAAGGCAGGATGCACCATAATAAAGATAAGCAGACAAGTACAGAAACAGAACATGATACCCAAGATGCATTTTGAGAGACTGCAGGCCCATTTGGGCCAGGGAAGTAGCAAAGGGGTGAGGGAGATCCCAGGCTAAAAGAGTAGAGTGCCCCTGAGTATGTACCTTTCCTCTCCCGCAGCCAGGAACCTGAGACCTAAGCGGGTCTCAGAGACAAGATGGTGGACTGATCCGATGTTGGTTCAGTGCAGTGTAGACATCATCACAGCAGCTTGAGTACAGCACAGAGAAGCAAGAGAGCATCTTGGGAGACAGGTCTGGGTCTAAAAAGATCAAGTCAGGTGATACAAGGTCAAGATCTTGAACTGAGTCAGGTGTTAGGATTTAACTCTTGGGGCTATTCTTTGAGCTGAAGACTTCTCATCCTCCCATTCCTTCCACTTGACTGGGCTGCTGCCCAGGCCGGGGCTGTGCGCTGAGGCCCTCACATTTACGGTGAAGGCAGAGCCATCAAGGAGCCTTAATTTGGTTAAGGGACAAAATGGGAGATTAGGAGTGGGTTAGAACAGTACTTATTGATTTTCTTTTCACTTCCATCTTGAAATGATCATAGATGCCCCAAAAGTTGCAAAACTAGTACAGAGAGGTGCTGTGTGCTCCAGCTCCCCAGCAGGCAACGTGTGACATAACTATGGTACCTGATCACAGCCAGAAAATGGACATTGGCACAATAGACCTCAGATCCACCAACTCTACACGTACTCATTTGCGCACATCTGTATGGTTCCGGGTAATTTTGTCCCATGTGCAAATTTGTGCAACCCCTGCCCCCACAGTCAAGGTAGTGAACTCTGTCACCACAAAGATCTCCTGGCCGCCCCTTTTAAATTACAACCTTCCATTTTAGTTAAATCTAGGCACTGACTGAGGTTTGCGAATAAAGACCTAAGTGACAGTAATAACACCAAAAAATAAGTTTGTGTAGGAGGAGGGAATTATACAATGGCTAAAAAGGGCTGGGCCCCGCCTCTCCTCTCCCTGCAGATGCAGGTCCGGCTGGGCTGGAGCTGCTCCCTGGCCACCCTATTTGCGGTGGCCGCTCTGGTATACGTGGTGGACGACGCTTCTGCTTCCTTTCCAGTAGCTGCAGTTCTCTACCAAGCCCTCCACCGGACCCTGTGGGCGGCAGCCGTGGGCTGGGTCCTTTCTGCGTGCCAGGGAGGATATGGAGGTATGGAAGCGGCTCCGGGCTTTGCTGTTGGGTTCACACCCTGTTCCTTTAAAGGTGACAAACTGAACACACAAGGAGTGTACCAGAGGGTCTTCTGATTTCTGGGGTGGTTGATGAATGACTGATATTGATTCAAAAATATCAATTTCTCTCTACCCTTGGAAAAGACAAAGAATTTAAGTATAAGATTTTTACATGGATGTATGCACAAGTGCGGATTCTGAAAGAAAAAGATGCAGCCCCTCCAATGAAGCTAGTTTAGAAGTGGCAAAGTGAATTCAGGCAGAGTAATGTCACGAGAAAAAAATAAAACATTAGTGCTTAGGAGCAAGACTTCCAGTCACAGCACCTTGAGCCTTGGTTTCCCCCTCTGAAGGTGTAGACTAAATGCTTGCCAAGATCCCCTTTGATAACTGAGTTGGCTTTCAACATGCAGAGAGCCAAGCAGATAAAAGGCTTCAATGGAAAAGACTCTTCTCCAGGTTAGAAAGGTGTATCCAAGTCACCTGATGCTTTCCTCCCTCTCCTCTCTATTTGGCGAGAAGTAGGAACTGTGTGCTTGGGATGTCAGCAAACAACAGGACAAGGCTGGCAGGAAGCTCCCAGAAGAGGTTCTGGCCTCAAGCTACCCAAAGCCCTGGAACAGGAGCAGTGGATCTGGGGGGAGGCATACCCACTTCATACTCTGGGGAAATAACCCATCAGGAGGAGTTTAAACTTAGCCTGTAAACCCATGCTAGTCAGCCTCAGCAAAGGTAGGTGGTGGGAAGTAATGATTGAAAGAGAAACACAGTGGCGTGATAACCAATTCCAGCTGACTGCGCACATGGTGTACACTAGACCTTGTGGGAAACATCACCCAGATCCCCAGTAGCACTGACCACACCCCTGGGAGAAGACCTATAATTAGCAATGAGAACAACCGTGTCTGGAAAGAAAGCGACACAGTGAAAGTCCCACAGCTGGTGAGTGGTTGAACTAGAAAATGAACCCAGGTCTCAGCACCAAGTCCAAAGCCAGTGCTCTGCATGCCTAAGTGATAGCACTTCTCCCGGATGTTAATTAAAACGGTTCCTAAATGTTAGAAGTATTTGAATATAGCGATGCTCTTTAATATTTTAATTTTAAAATGAGCCTTAATGATCTTTCATATTTTAATTTTAAAAGCTTTCCCTTATATGGAAAAGTGATATTAAAGAGGAAATGGACTGCGTTCTTTCTGACAGATGTATTTGCATTTATGGGAAATTCTGGGAGACATTACCATAGCCCTGCCGCCTCACCCCATGATCATGTCCCTGTGCTGTCATAGAGCCTCATAAACAACTGCTCCCCGTGGCCTGGCACAGGTCATTTCTAATGTTGCAAACATCACAGTATTCCTCTTTACTGTGAGAGGTGCTGCTGTTTATCAAAAATAACTGGTAAACATAAATGATATTAGAGAGCAATGACTTAGGTTAAGTTAGAAGATTAAACAAATTTGCATTATTATTATTATTATTTTTGAGACAGACTATTGCTCTTGTCACCCAGGCTGGAGTGTAATGGCACGATCTCGGCTCATAGCAACCTCCACCTCCCGGGTTCAAGCGATTCTCCCGCCTTAGCCTCCTGATTAGCTGGGATTACAGGCACCTGCCACCACGCCCAGCTAATTTTTGTATTTTCAGTAGAGATGGGGTTTTGCCATGTTAGCCAGGCTGGTCTCGAACTCGTGACCTTGTGATCCACCTGCTTTGGCCTTCCAAAGTGCTGGGATTACAGGCGTGAGCCACCACGCCCAGCCTGCAGCATTATTATTACAGCGGAACAAGTCAATGCTCTCCGTCATTAGTCTGAGAAAGGGTGCGATCTCGTCACCCAGGTGATGAGCAAGCCAGTTTGCTTATTCTTGAACAATTTATCATTCAAAAGTGTGTTGTCATTAGCCAATCCACAACTGTAGGGGCACCTGATGTCCTAGATTTGTATCTCCAAAACTATCTATAAGATATCAAGATTGATTAGTAGGTGAATGTAGGAGGTGATAGCTTAAATACATTTTTGGAAAATATGTGTCTACCTGGCTCACACCTGTAATCCCAGCACTCTGAGAGGCCGAGGCAGGTGGATTGCTTGAGCCTGGGATTTCAAGACCAGCCTGGGCAATGAGGCAAAACCCCGTCTCTACTAAAAATACAAAAATTAACTGGGCATGGCAGCACGCGTTTGTAATCTCAGCTCCTTGGGATGCTGAGGCAGGAGAATTGCTTGAACCTGGGAGGCGGAGGTTGCAGTGAGCTGAGATCATGCCACTGCACTCTAGCCTAGTCAACAGAGTGAGACCCTATCTCCAAAAAAAAAAAAAAAAAGTTTCTAGCTGATGACCTTTAGAAAAAAAATAAGAAGTTTGAATAAGAAGAAATGTTTAGTTGAGATTCTCAGGACTAGAAGGGATCTTGATGATTCAGTGAATCTTTAACCATCTTTGCTTGGTAGCAATGTAGACCATGCTGGTCTTGTTATGCTCAAAGTTGTCTTCTGTTGAGCTGCCAGAGTCATCTGACCATATTACTCCTTCAGTTAAAGTCCTTCAGTGGTGGTCTGTCACCTACAGTTTTTGTCCTCAAACTTAAGTATATGTGGGTCTATTCTAAAGAAATAAGAATTCTTTTGGCTTCTTGGTGTTGGCCCAAATTATTTGTATTCTTTTTTTTTTTTTTTTTTTTTTTTTTTTTTGAGGCGGAGTCTCGCTCTGTCGCCCGGACTGGAGTGCAGTGGCCGGATCTCAGCTCACTGCAAGCTCTGCCTCCCGGGTTTATGCCATTCTCCTGCCTCAGCCTCCGGAGTAGCTGGGACTACAGGCGCCCGCCACCTCGCCCGGCTAGTTTTTGTATTTTTAGTAGAGACGGGGTTTCACCGTGTTAGCCAGGATGGTCTCGATCTCCTGACCTCGTGATCCGCCCGTCTCGGCCTCCCAAAGTGCTGGGATTACAGGCTTGAGCCACCGCGCCCGGCCTATTTGTATTCTTTTTTATTCAATACATTTTTTTCCCCTGGGTACATAGATTCAAGTTACCCTGACTATATGCTCTTATTTTTGTTCCAATTTTGCCTAAACATGAACAAACATAAACTTAGATACAAAATTTTATGTTTATAGCACATGCATTCAGAAAGCCAAAGCAAATTTATGAAGTAATCATAAAACTATAAAGCCAATAAAATTCGCTTTAGCAACATTAATATGATATGATGAATAGTTGCTGGAATCACTTGTGGCTCGTTAACATGAACACGGTATTATTTGCTTTAGGGCGCATTCTTTTGTGTCTGGTTTATGTGTGTGAGCCTGGGTTCTTTGCTGACTTCATTTTTCTACAATTACTTGGTTTTTTTCTACTGTGAAATTGTGGTTTACCTTTATAGCCTTCACTTGGGGGAAATGTGTCTTTTGTCTGTAAGTCCATCTGTGTTTTTTCACTTAATTACATAAAATACTTCTTGAACGCTTATTCTATGCCAGGTACTGTTCTAGAATCTGGGGATACAGCAATAGACAAGAAAAATCCCGCCCTTGTGAGAGATTACAGTGGGGTCGGGGGAAGTTAAAATACAGTAAATAAAGATAAAGCAGGGATTAGTGAGTAACTAACTGGACTAGGGGTACATTTGCATAGATGTGGTACGAAAGCATTCTGGGCAGATGGAATGTGAAGGCAGAGGTATCTAGACTGGAACGAGCTTAGTGACTTGGAGGAAGAGCAAAATGACCAGTGAGATAGGAATCAAGGGTCAAGGGGGAGAGAGAGGTGGGAAGGGAACTTAGAGAGGAAGGTAGGACCCAGGTTAGGCAGAGCTTTCAAGGCCATGGGAAGAGTTTGGATTTTATTTTAAATGCCACGTCACATGAAGTCTTAGTCCATTTCAGCTGCTATAACAAAAATCCCATAAATGAGGTGGCTTAAAAACAACAGAAATTTATATCTCACAGTTCTGGAGCTGGGAGATCTAAGATCAAGGCACCAGCAGATTTAGTGTTTGGGGAAGGCCTGCTTTCTGGTTCTTAGATGGAACTTTCTAGATGTGGCCTCACATGGTGGAAGGGTAGAGTGGTCTCTCTGGGGTCACTTTTATAAGAGGACTAATCCCATTCCTGAAGGCCCAGCCCTTGTGAACTAATTGCCTCTCCAAAGACTCCACCTCTTAATACTATCGCCTTGGGGATTAGGATCTCAACATACGAATTTTGGGGGAATGTAAACATTCAGATCATAGCCCATGATTTGATTTGTGGATTTGTACAATTTATTTTCAATTTGACAAATAATAACTGTACGTATTTATGGAGTACAACGTGACGTTTTGGTATATGTATACATAGTAGAAAGATGAAATCAAGTTAATTAACATATGCGTCACTTCGCCAAGTTATCTCTTTTTTTGTGGTGAGAATGTTAAGAATCTTTTCTTTTAGCCACTGAAAAATACCCAGTACATTATTATTAACTGTGGTCACTATGCAGTGCAACAGATCGCTAAAACTCACTCCAACAGTTTAACTGAAACTTTGTACTCTTTGATCAATATCTCCCCCTGCCCCATTTCTCCCTGATATGTGATTTTAAAAGATTACTCTGGATGTGGTATGGGGACTATAGGGTGGCAAGAACAAGAGCAGAGACCAACAGATCCACCGGGAAGCTCCCACGGAGGCCCACACAGGAGGTAATGGACGATTCATGAGGGTGTTAGCCATGGAGGTGAGGAGCAGTTGTCTGATTTGAGACACATTTTTGGAAGCACTCTATGGAGTCTGGAATGAAAGGAGTCTAGGATGGCTCCAGAGATTTATCATGAGCAAATTGTGATGCACTACTGAGCACTTTAAATGAGGAGGAGGCAGAGGAGAAACAAAAGTTACGTTTTATTTCTGTGGCTTAAAACAACAGAAATTTATTCTCTCACAGTTCTGGAGGCTAGCTGTTCAAAATCCAAGTGTCAGCAGGATTGGTTCCCTCTGGATTTTCTGGGGGAGAATCTGTCCCATCCCCTCTCCTAGCCTCTGGTAGCTGCTGGCAAGCCTTGGCATTCCTTGGCTCGTGGACTCTTCACTCCAGGCTCTGTCTTCGTCATCACATGGTTCTCTTCCTTGCATCTCTTCTCTGCTTTTGTGACTCCTTTTCTGTCTCTTATAAGGACATTTGTCACTGGGTAAGGGTCTACCCTAATCCAGAATGATTTCATCTCTGGTTCCTTATCTTAATGACATCTGCAAAGACCCTTATTCCAAATAGGGTTAGCAATAAGTCCTATTCAGAAAGGAAGTTTTCATTGTATCTAATTCTAATTAAGTTAAATAGCCACAAGTGGCTAGGGGCTATTGCCTGGGACAACACAGTTCTAGAATATATACCAAGTTACAGAATATTTGTCCTGAAAGGCACCTAAAGGGTGATCAAATGCAAGGCTCTCACTGACAGATGAAGAGTTGGAGGCCTGGCAATGTTAAATGCCTTATCCCAAGGCCCCCCTGTGGCTACATCTTGATCCAGAACCCAGGTGAGTATGAGGAATGTATACCTTGTTTTATACATGGAATGTTTTATGCTCAGGGGCTGAAACCATGTGTCTCTCTTGTGTTATCATAATTCTTGCAATGGAAAGGTGGTTTTTGGTTTGGTACATTGTCTTAAAATTATAACGCATAAAGACTTTCTTAGGAAAAGTTCACAGACTTAGGTGCAGAATGCAACGGGAGCATCAATGGGACAATGGGGCATCTTCACCAGCCCAGAGACAGGCTGTGGCTTCATGCATCAGTGCTTGTTCCCTCCAGGTCTGGTGAACCGTGTGCTTTCTTGGGACATCTGGAGTTTCCTGTCCAGCATCAGTTATGCTTGCTACTTGGTGCATCCGATTCTGATCATCCTTTACAATGGCTTTCAGGAAACACTGATTCATTACACTGACACAAACATGGTGAGTTAGCACGCAGCTCCTAGTTCTGTTTTGGTATGTTATGGTACCATAGCTTGTTCTCTTCTTGAGCAACAAGGCATCCTATTTGCTTTTATGGAAGGCTTTTTTTTTATGGAAGGCTTTTTTTTTTTCTAAGAGCTTCATTGTTCTTTGCTTTAGTTGTGGGAGAAAGAGGGAGGGCTTCAGCACAGGATAATATCTTTTATTTTATTTATTTTATTTTTAATATGTAGCACTGATTGTCCTACAGATACATTTCATAGAGCTAGGATGGTACACGTCAGATCTGAACACAGTAGGAATCCCAGAGTAAAACTGTGTTCACCCTGCCCACTTTGTCTCCAGTTCTATCTTTTCTCTGGACGCTGTGTGCTGACCTTCGTCACTGGGCTGGCCCTGACGCTGTTCATTGAGAAACCATGTCAGGAACTGAAGCAGTGCCTGCTGGGCCATGAATGTTCTGGTTAAAACACAAAAGAATGGATGGACCTTATTGGTAATGACGAGCAAAGATGAGGTGGCCTTGTTTCTGCAATGAATGCTTGTGTTCCTAAGAAGGGGTGTGAATCTCATTTTGTGAAAGTTTAATATATACATGTTCTTTGTATTTAATATGTGAAAGAGTTCTTAGTGCTTAATGATGTTCTATAAATTTTCAGTGGCACAATAATAAACTTTTGTTGTACCATTTTAGCAAAAATACAACCTGGATTTCTTTTTGATTTAATCTGTATTTGATTGTCTATATTAATTATCACAGGAAATGATTAAATATGAATTTTTTTTTTTTGAGATGGAGTTTCGCTTTTTTTTTGTTGCCCAGGCTGGAGTGCAATGGAGCGATCTCGGCTCACTGCAACCTCCGCCTCCCGGAATTCAGGCGATTCTCCTGACTCAGCCTCCTGAGTAGCTGGGATTACAGGCATGCGCCACCACGCCCGGCTAATTTTGTATTTTTAGTAGAGACGGGGTTTCTCCATCTTGGTCAGGCTGATCTCAAACTTTAGACCTCAGATGATCCGCCCACCTCGGCCTCCCAAAGTGCTGGGATTACAGGCATGAGCCACTGCACCCGGCCCTAAATATGAATTTAATGTAATTTGGGTTATGAAGCTCATTTGGGTTATGCTCTTCACTTTTCTCTGTAAAATTGCAATATGTACTTTCCCATGACATAACTGTCAATATGTTATTATGGCATCTTTACAGACTTGTAACTTTATCGTAGAACCTCAGTGGTGAGACCCGCTAGCATGCAATACTTCATGGGTCTGTCATTATAGGGCCTTTCAAATATCACCTGTTCTTCACCATAGTCCCTGTTTTGGACTGAATTGTATCCCCTCCCGCAAAAGATCTGTTCAAGTCCTAACTCCCAGTGCCTCAGAATGTGGCGTTATTTGGAGCCAGGGTCTTTACAGAGGTAATGAAGTCCAATGAAGTCACTGGGGATGGAGACTCTAATCCAATATGACTGGTGGGTGTCCTTATAATAATCAGAAGTTTGGTCAGGGAGACAGGCATGCACACAGGGAAGAGGATGTGAAGACCCAGGGAGAAGACAGTCACATGCAAACCCAGGAACACCAAGGCAAACCCCAGAAGCCGGGGGAGGTAAGGATGGAATCTGCCCTGGAGCTGCCCGAGACAGCATGGCCCCATGGGACACCTCGATTTTGGATTTCTGGCCTCCAGAACTGTGAGATAATTCATGTCTGTTGTTTCAAGCCACTCCGTTTTTGGTACTTTGTCACAGCAGCCCTAGATAGATGGATATCCCTATGCACCAAGATAAGGCCCCAACAAAAACTAACAGAGAAGGAAGAGACCTCAGCCTGTGGCTTTAGCCCAACCCCCTCAATTTCCAGCGATGAGACCTAGAGATGAGGAGAGACTCACAAGGCCAAATAGAGAAGCTGGGATCCCGGTTCTCAGGTGTGTGTTTTTTCTAGGTGTATAATTTCACATTAGCTGTCTACCCTTACGGATTAAGTCCATTCCATCGCTTATAATAAAGTTCTTTGTTTACTTAATCATTAAAGTATTAACAACCACAGGCTGCATGGTCCTTGTTAGCGTGGGACGCGCCACATCAGGGGATGCTCTTTGCTGTCTAGTGCGTTTGCAAAGATGACCGAAGTGGGTGGGGAGGGGAGGGCTGAACGTTTCAAACACTGTGATGGCCATGGACAGCTAACCTTGGCTTTGCCAGCCAGCCACAGGGGACAAGCCTCAGCTCCCTGAGGTCTGGTCCCTCTGCTGCGGAAGCCTGAGGGAGTGGGGCGCCAAGGCTCAACAGGCATGCCGTAAGAAAGCAGCCAAATTGGCTTTTTAGTGAACGCCAAAGTTCGTCGAGTTCCTCGGGAGCCCCCTGGTGGCTGCTTTGACACCTGCACCCTCTCACTTCATTAGGCCTCCGAGGAGCTGTTGAGGACCAGTGGCATTTTCAGGGTAACACTGCCACATGGGTGGACTCCGGTGGGAAATGACTCACCTGCCAACATCGTTCTGCAGCCAAATTGCCAAATGCTTCCAGTGATGAGACCAGAAATCTGGGACCCGTGGAAGTAGTAATGACTGACACAGCATTGGAAAGACTTTTTTATAAGGGGAAAAACCCAACCCTCCCACTGTCATAATTTTATATAACATAAGGTAGGGTTAGAGAAGTCCAGTTCTGTTCTGGGCTTGTTTCAATCTAGAATTCCCTCGAAGTTTCAGATTTATAGATTGTGTGTACCTTATTTGGATCCTGAAACAAATTGTAAAAATTATGATGTTTATAAGACTGGAAATTTAAATACTGATTAGGTATTTGATGATATTAAGGACTGATTGCACTTTTTATGTAATAATGGTATTATAGTTCTATACTACTACATATATATACATACATTTATATCCCGTATCTTTTAGCTGCATACTAAAATATTTATGAACAAAATGATGCAAAATCTGATATTTGCCTCAAAACAATATTGGGAGGACCTAGCGTAGATGAAATAAGACTGGCCATTTGGTTAATGTTTGAAGCTGGGTGATGGATCCATGGAACCTCATTATACTTTTTCTCTATTTTCATTTTTATTTTTTTAGAGACAGCATCTTGCTCTGTTGCCCAGGCTGGGGTGCAGTGCAATATCACACTGCAGCCTCAAACTCCTGGGCTCAAGTGATCCTCCTGCCTCAGCCTCCCAAGTAGCTGGGATTATAGGTGAGTGCTGACATACCCAGCTAATTTTTTTTTTTTTTTTTTTGAGACAAAGTCTGGCTCTGTCGCCCAGGCTAGAGTGCTGGAGTGTAGTGGCGTGATCACAGCTCACTGCAACCTCTGTGCCCAGACTCAAGCAATCCTCCTGCCTCAGCCTCCCAAGTAGCTAGGATTACAGGCATGTGCCACCATGCCTGGCTGCTTCTTGTATTTTTTGTAGAGATGGGGTTTCATCATGTTGCTCAGGCTGGTCTTGAACTCCTGGGCTCAAGCAATCCACCCACCTCAGCCTCCCAAAGTGCTAGGATTACAGGTTGTGAGCCACCGCACCTGACCTCCCAGCTAATTTTTTAAAGTTCTTTGTAGAGATGGGGTCTTACTATGTTGCCTAGGCTGGTCTCCAACTCCTGGCCTCAAGGGATTCTTCTGCCTCGGCCTCCCAAATTGCTAGGATTACAGGCATGAGCCACCATGCCCAGCCTTCTACTTTTGTATATGTTTGAAAATCATATAATAATAAGAGAAAACAAATTTATAGAAAGAGCAGTTTCAGAGTATAATTGATGGGTACCTCCTCTAAGTCTTCTAGATTCTGAAATCCATGTTTTATACGCATGTATCAACTGTGGATAAAAATAGGTTACATTAACTGTAAACAATCACCACAGCAGATTGAAAGGAACTTCAACCCGCCTTACATTCCTCCAGACTCATTTTGGGGGATTTCAGAGACATCTTGCTTGTCTTGTGAACACCTGAATTCTGCTCTTTCGTCGTTCTGGATCTGGCTCCCTTCAGAGCTGCCCCTACCCCTGCTCTGCTCTCAGAGCTCCCCGGGGGGGGGGGGGGGGGGGGGGGGGGGGTGCTTCCAGCACCTGCTGACATCCCCACTCCACTCTCAAAGCTTGTCACCACGTGGGCTGGGACAGCCACCTGCCCAGACCATGTTGTCCATTCAGTGCACAAATGTCCTCCACAAATGCCACAAGCAGGTAAGTCCCTTCTGCTTCCACTTGGGCTATCTCTGCTTTCTCATTCAGGCTTTGAAGCAGTACACGGGGTGCTCGTCATGTTTTTTTTTTTTTTTTTTTTTTTTTTTGAGACTGAGTCTTGCTCTGTCGCCCGGCTGGAGTGCAGTGGCCGGATCTCAGCTCACTGCAAGCTCCGCCTCCCGGGTTTACACCATTCTCCTGCCTCAGCCTCCGAAGTAGCTGGGACTACAGGCGCCCGCCACCTCGCCCGGCTAGTTTTTTGTATTTTTAGTAGAGACAGGGTTTCACCGTGTTAGCCAGGATGGTCTCGATCTCCTGACCTCGTGATCCGCCCGTCTCGGCCTCCCAAAGTGCTGGGATTACAGGCTTGAGCCACCACGCCCGGCCAACTCGTCATGTTTTCATGGAAACTGCTCTTACAATTTTCACTCATTCCAATATAGGTTCATCTCCCTTGAATGCAGTATGAGTCTGTGGGCGCTAAGATGGAGGGTGACTGGATGGAGAGACAATTTCTTTCCTTCTGCATTTGTCCTTTTCACCACTATGTCTCTAGTTCTTTGCACTATGACTGGTACACAGTGGGTGTTAAATAAACAGTTGACACTAATGTTGGAAATGACCCCTTCTTTCTTTAGATGATTTCTTTTCCAGGAGGCTTCTCGTACAGTTGGGCAGGCTCCTCTCAACCAGGTCTCAGAGATGCTCAATTTTACAAGAATCATACCCTCAAACCGCCCAATCAGTCCCCCTTCTGAGGCAGGAGAATAGGGTCTGGAGTCAGGGAACTTAAGGCCAATTCACGCTGAATTCCTAGAACTAAATCAAAAGGAAAACCTCAACTTTCCACATCTAAGCAACAAAAGGATCAGCGGCTAGTCCCTTTGCAAACCACCGCCACCTGCCATTTTCTGTGTGGCAGATGGAAAATTGAAAGTATCTCTGATTGGTTGCTTTCCACAACCAATTAGATGCTTGCATAGGGTGTAACCTTTGTAACTTCACTTCAGCCTCTTATTGATTGCTTTCCACAACCAATCAGACTGATTGTGTGCCATTGGTTTATTTACATAGGGTGTATACCAAGTAACCAATGGGAAACCTCTAGAACAGGTATTTAAACCCGAGAAAATTCTGTAAAGAGACTCTTGAGGCCCTATGCCCAGGCCACTCCCACCTTGGGGCGTCTACTTTCGCTTTCAATAAATCGCTGCTTTTTTTGCTTCATTCTTTCCTTGCTTTGTGCATTTTGTTCAATTTTGTTCAAAACACCAAGAACCTGGACACTCTGCACTGGTAACACTTCTAGTGAAGCTCAAAGTTGCGAGGCCCCAGGGCCTCTGAAGGGATGAGAAACCTTTAGAACTTTAGTCCCTAGACCCCAAGTGGGATTTAAATCAACACTGTGTTTGTATATGCCGAGAGATGGCCACTTTTGGTGGCCTACTCAGATTTGCACCCCTTCCTCTTTCACTACACAAACCCTTATGTTGTTCCCTTATGAATATGCCAAGGGAAATCATCATATTTGGTAGAAACCAATAATGTTCCTCCTCTTTTTCTTTCCCTGTGATTGGTGCAGGTTTGGTCACGTGACCCAGCTCTGACCAATGACACACAAGGATAAGTGCCCTGGGGACTTCTGGGAAAGATGGGCATGGCTGAAGTGGGGGTGGCATCATGGAGAAAGTCCCTATCCTTACCACCTTCAGCCTTGTCACACTTCTAGATCTGTAGGTGTGAAGAAGGACAAGGCTGATGCCCAGAGGCTGACAGAGCAGGATCTCTAGGCTGAGGGAAGCCAGGGGGATGGGGATTCTACGCTCAGATCAGAAGAGATCAGAAGAGTGAGAGCCGAGTGAATACCGCATCCTGGAGGCTGCCCGATCTCCGCCAGACTGGTCTTGACCCTCCAGGCAGAGGGTTGGAAACTGCTTCTTTGGGGATTCTGACTGGCCCAAGATGAAATCCCTAAAAATATTGACATTAAAGGCTCTTCCAGAAAAGTCTCAGCCAGATCCCCTCCCGTGAAGCTCACACCATGGGCTCAGAGTAGGGTGATCGACTCAGTCTGGCTTGCCTGGGACTTTTTTGGTTTTAGTGCTGAAACTCCCACGTTCCGGGACACCCCTAAGTGTTGGTCACCCTGACTCAAAGCTTCCTTTCAGCTTCTAAGTCCCTCATCCTTAATCATGAGCACAACCAGGGTTACCACAAACCTGAGAAAAGCCTTTGATATCTGGAAGGGGTAAGACTGAAAGGAATCTACAGAAAAAGCAATTTCGAGACAGGAGATTATACAGAGAGAAGAAAACTTAATGAAACTATCACTATCCTTGTAGAGGTAAGAGAAGATCTTGCCCCAGTAAAATAGAAACAGGATGTTAAGACAGAGAAGTGATTCTTCTTTCTTTCACTCATTTGGTTATTGACTGAGTCATTCATTCAATAACCAAATATTTCTGACAGCTACTTATTATAAGAACGTCAAGAATATTAATATGAATGTCAGAAATCCTGTTCTGTTCCGGCACCCAGAGCAGGGAGAATGAGCTGAAGTTGCATTTTGCTCTTGTTTAAGAAAGGGGTGAAGTGCTGGGTATTTCAGCAGATTCTGTGATATAAATGCATTTATTATTATTAATTCAAATGTTGATTTAATTTTTAAAATGTATTGATTATACCTAGGAATGCATTGATATATGCTTCCAAGTAACAACCCAATTTTATATAGTATTTCCTATTTGTTAGGTAAGAAACTTAAAATAATTAATGTCTAATTCTGCACCTTTTGTTCCTACCATTATTAGCAGATATTTTTTCATTTTTATTTTTTCATTAATGTATACTTTTCATACAATAAAATTCACCTTTTAAGAAGTGTACATGTCTGTGAGGTTTGACAAATGAATACAGTTGTATAACCACCACCATAAGCAGGATATAGAACAGTTCCATCACTTCTGAAGATTCCTGGGACCCCTTTGTAGTCAACGCCTACCCCCATCCCTGGCCCTTGGCAACCACCTATCTGTTTTCAATCCCTATAGTTTTGCCTTTTCCAGATGTATTTATTTTAAAATGTTTAATTTAAAAAACTAAAAATTTCAAACAAGTCTAGAGAATGAAACAATTCATACCCCACATATCCACAATCCCAATTAAACACAGGTTAACATTTTGCCATTTTTCCTTCAGATGTACTTCTTTTTGTTTGGTTAAAAAATAAAACATTGTAAACTCAGTTGTAGACCTCCCTGCATCCCATTTACTTCCTCCCTTTTATCCAAGTTTCACCCTTTTTTTTTAAACCAATATGCATGTGTCTACAAGTGGTATACTCTTTGTTTTTAAGCTTTATATAATTGGGTCCATACTGTACTATCCTTTAAAATATGATTTTCCCATTACACATATAGTCCATTAATTTTTAATGCTAACGATATCCTATCGTGTGCACGTGTATCTTAAATGTTTATGCATTCCCCAACTGGTAGATACTTGGTTTGTTTCATTTTTCACTATCGCAGACATTATTGTAAACACCCTTTGATGGTGTTTCCTTGTGGAGATGTGTTAGTTTTTTAGGGTGTTTGTTGGGGAGAGTAATGGCAGAGTCAATCTTACCTGATAATGCTAGACAGTTTTCTAAAGTGATGTTTACCAATCTGTGCCTCTACTAGGGGTGTATGGGAGTAGATATTATCCCTTCAGTGCCTGCTCCCCAATACTTGGTACTATCAACTTGTTCATTTACTGCCTCTGATGAGTGTAAGGTAGGATGTGATCATTTCAATTTGCATTTCCTGTCTACTCATGGGGTTGACCAGTTTCCAAGTGTATTGTCCATTCAGAGTTTCCTCTTCACAGACTGCCTACCATATCCTTTGCCCACTTTTTTATTGGATGTTTGTCTTTTTGTTATTGATTCTGAGACATCCCTTATTGATATGGTTTGGCTGTGTCCCCACCCAAATCTCTTCTTGAATTGTAGTTCATGGGAAAGACCCAGTGGGAGGTAATTTAATCATGGGGGCAGTTACCTTCATGCTATTCTCGTGATAGTGAGTGAGATCTCATGAGATCTGATGGTTTTATAAGGGGCTTTCCCCTTTTTTGCTTGGCACTTCTCTTTCCTGTCATGATGTGAAGAAAGATGTGTTTGCTTCCCCTTCTGCCAGGATTGTAAGTTTCCCAAGGGCCCCCCGCCATGTGGAACTGTGAGTCAATTAAACCTCTTTCCTTAATAAATTACCCAGTCTAGAGCAGTCCTTTATAGCAGTGTGAGAAGGAATTAATACAATTGTGTATCCTGAACATTAACCTTTCATCGATTATTTGTACTGTAAATATTTTCTCCTCTATGGCAACTTCATATATGATGTTTTTCATATGAAAGTTTTACAGTTTAACGTAGGCAAAGTTATCAATCCTTTCTTTTTGGTTTTGCCCTTTTTTGGGTCTTGTCCATGAAATCCATAGAAATATTCTTTTATATTTTTTCTATTGGGGAAAAAGGCTCCAGTGAAAATTCCTGATGTCGTGCTGTGGTCCTTTGAGTTCTCTGTTAAGTGAATTTGTAAGGTTAAAGCAGTTCTCAATGTGGAGATGGGAGAAGGGGAGGCTTTCTTCCCTCCCTAGGGGAGAATTGGCAATGTTCAAGGGACATGTTTTATTGTTCTTTAGTGGGTAGACACCACAGGCCATGGAGACTACTAAACATCCAACAGTGCAGAGGGTAGTGCACCCCCCACTCCTTGCAAAGAAATATCCAATAAGAAATGTCAATAGTGCCCAGGTTGAGAAACCCTGGGTTAGAGAATGATGGTGATGATTGGATCGCTGAGTCCACACCAGCCAGGAACACTCAGGTGTGAAGGGCTGTCAGCTCTTAGATAAGTGACGCTGGGCCATCCTGTGTTAAACTCAGCAAACATACCCTGGCCAAGAGAGATGAGTCTATTGGAGGAAACTTGACTGAGTGTGCCAAACAGTCTAATATTTGCTCTAACCACAATAGGAGGAGGAAGAAGTGCTGTCAGTGCTTTTTAATCAGACCTCATTTCCATGCTAATGACCCCTACCATGCATGATTTGTATTACGTGCTATTTCCAAGGGCACACACCATATTTTCTAGTCCCTAACAAATTATCAGCTAATTTCCGCATTTATTAAACACTTCATTGCCCTCTTTACTGATGTAGGGCAAAAGTGTGTTTCTGTTTCCTCCTTTGTAAAAAGATAAAACGTGGCCGGATTAGAGCCTGCTGGTCTGTACAGGCTGGTGGCAACAGAATCACCTGAAGAGCTTTTTAAAAATCTAGGTTCCCAGGATCTACTCCTGGAGATTTCCAGATTGGAGTGGGGCTTAGGAATCTGTACTCATTTTTTCAAAACTTCCAAAAGGATTCCAATGAGCCACAGGACTCAATGAGTGACAGGATTTGTTCTACATCACAGTCTCAATTGATGACACTCACATGCAAATAGCAACTTCTCCAAGACATGCACAGTCTTTGGCCCAAAGTCAGCTTTCTTATGCCCAAAGGGCTTCCCTAATAGCCCCCCTTTGGGAGCCATAGTCATTCTTTCAAGCAGCCAGGTACCCTTTGGCCAAAGATGTCTTCCATTATGGGGTTCATCCAGGAGCTTGGAGCACTTGCTCTCTGACAGCAACCTCCATTCATTAAATGGACTCAGGCCAGTACCAGCACTCACTCATTCCTTTGTATGTTCAAGAAATACTTATTTGTTCCTGCTGTGGGCCAGTTATTGAGCTAAGCAGTAGGAATACAATGGAGAGAAACACAGGTCCAATTTCTGCTCCCTTTGACCTCATAGTGTGTGCTCTGCGTGAGGGTCATGACAATCACACCAAAAATACTTAATTTCAACTTAGGTGAGAACTATGAAAGCCTGACTCTAACCAGGAGGCCTAGTGGAATTTCTGAGAAGTTAGCCCTAAATTGAGATTTGTTAAACAGTAATACCTAGTATTTATTGAGGGCTCATTATATGCCAGGTACCATCCTAAGCACTTTACAGAAACCAAGGCATTTAATCCTAATAGAGCACTCACATAAGCACTATTATCATCCTCATCTACACATGGAGAAACTGAGGCACAGAGGTACGTCATTGGTGCAAGGCCACATAGCCAGGTGGGGGCACCAGGATATAAATCCAAGCAGTTCGAATCCAGAGCCCATATGCTCAGCTACCATGTCCTGATGGGTTCGCCATGCAGGGGAGTTTATGAGCAATTCTTTCCAGAAGTTTGACCGTGAAAAGCAGGAGAGAGACCGCTGGAAGCTGGAGTGTGATGTGGGCTTGGAAGATGGGAAAGACTTAGGGCATTTGCACTGCTTGAGGATTCTGTGAGGTATTTTGTGTTTCCTCAATGCTTGAAGGAAGATGAGGACTAAGGAAGCTTAAGAGAGGGCCTTACAACCAGACCTGGGGGACCCAGGGCTCCTCCAAATGTGCTGCTTTTTCCCCATTGTCACACAGTCTCCCTGTATCTCCCCAGGAGGCCCCCTTGTTCCCTCTGGTTATGCAAACATGTTCAAGTTGTTCATGGAGCTGGACTAGAGACAACAGAGGACACTTACAGAGACTTGGCACTCTGTGGTTTTCAGATCCACACTGGGAATGGGGTGGACTTGTGAACAGTGAGCTGGTGATGTCTTCCTCTGGTATCAGATGAGGCTCACAGCCTCATAAAAGCTTCTGAGACGTGTAGAGACAGACCCCTTCTTGGGAAATGTCTTGTTTTACAGAGAATGAACCTGAGACCAATGGGCTTCACCTGAAACAGCAAATCTAGCCTTATTGGACACAACAAATCAGTATCCAGAACCCAACAGAACCCAAGTCCCATGAGAGATTTTCTTTAACTCTAAACAAATCCCCTACTACAGTCTCTGGGCTAGAAGGGCAGTCATTCTCCTTAATATCCTTTTATAAAACTCCTGCAAGAAACAGGGGAAGTCTGTTAAGGTTTTAGATACCCTACACTTCAGTGCTTACTAGATTGGGAGTTTGGAGAAACACTATCTAGCTGTTAATTACATTTTAGAAGTTCAAACTACCGTGCTCCATTGTGGTCTGACGTATAGACATTTTGTTGGTGCAGCTAAGCATGCCCAGCTGCAGAAATTGGACTTTTCAGTTGCTACTTGGTATGAATAAAGTAAGCAGGTTGTGATGACTATGATGATGAGGATAAAGGGGTTGAGAGGGTGCAGGCTTAGGTGAACATCAGCAGGGCTCTGCTGAGGGGAAGTGGCATGGTGGGAAGAGAGGGGCCAGGGCAGATGGGAATGCATTGTCTGTGTTTGCCTGAAATGCTGCAGAGAACCACAGGACAGGCTGAGACTGGAGGAAACAGGAGGACGCTTTCTCCACGCTGGAAATGGATCTGCAGTGGGGAGCTTCTCTGGCCCCAGATTGTGCCTTCCCAGCTGGCAGTCTGGGGGTTATGTCCCTTTTAGGAGTTTTCAATCTCAACCCCTCCTCAGTGAGGCATGGACTGATAAACCCATGATTTTCAGCTTTCTGTTCTCCAGCTGTCAGCCTTCTTCATCATGATGACTTCTGGCAGGGCGAAGAAGGAAGACCCACCCTACTCCATTTTTGGAAGGGAAGATTTCGTACATGAACGCCAAGGCTACACTGAACTGGCATATGGTTCTTCTGTAGAGTTTTATGAGGTGTAAATCTCCATCTTGCAGGTATGGGGGCTACGGCCACTAAAAAGAGATGGTTCCTGGGGCCAGACACTAGGGAAGAGGAAGTCTTTGGCCTAGAAAACTGAACTAAGAGGGCAGGCTGTGGATAGTTGAGAGAGACAGAGAGAGAATAAAAAAGAGAACTACTTTCTTTTTGTTCAAGATTAGATTGTTACAAAATTTAGTGAAGACAAGGATTACTTGGGGATTTTGATAAGAATCCATTTTCTGACTCCTACATACTAGCAAACATAAGTAAGCGATTCTGATGCCTACACTTCAAGAAACACTGATATTGACATTAAGGGCCTGGATGTCCCAAAATATGCTCCTAGAGGTAGAGGATATGAAAGCAGTACTATCGTGTGGAGCAGAATGTAGGGAAGGGAGCCATGAGGATGAAGATGCTGCTAAGGTCAGATACTTCCATGGGCGGTGCCTGCTCCAGGGCAAAAAAAGCAGCAAAAGTTGCTGCCTGCCTTGCTTCTGTCTCTTTATCCAGCCACCCTGTGCTTGCTCAGTGGGATTATCAGCAAGGTGGCACACTGGCTGCATGGGGAGAGGCTGGCTCACAGCCAAAGAATCATGCTCACCCTGCCCACCTGAGTAGTAAGAGCCTTATTTGTGGAGCTCTTCCATGACAGTAACGAGGGACACAATGATTGCCACACTTGGGGCTTATTCTGAGAAGGCCTTCCATACAACTTTCCCCAGGCCTTGTCAAGAATTCCTCCAGTCTCACTTCTTCCAAGCTGTCAGTCATCTAGCTAAATGGTTAGCTGCTGCCTGGGAATTAGGGAAGATCTATATATTTGGCCTGGAATTCCTGGAATTCCAGCCATTTGAATTCCAGGAATTCAAAGCTACCCATTACAAGGATTTCTCTGTCCTGCCAGAGCTACCCCTGAATGGGGCCATAATATTGTACCAACTTTCAGATGATTGTGTGGCACCTTCTGAAAACCAGGCTCAATGTTTTCTTAGTCAACCGATCCCAGGAAACCAGCTGTGAGGTCATGGCAGATGGCACTGTAGCAGGAGGAGGTGGTACACTGAGATTGTACAGCCTCCACTCCAGCGATGTACGGGCACTTTCAGGACCTGTCCCCATATTCCATAACCACTTATGATGGAGACCTCTGCAGGCATCCAAACTTATGACTCGCTGGATTAGATAACAATTCTTTATGGACAGCTTAAGATAAGTCACATGACCACTACTTTCCCATGGCCAGGTATTCTGTTTTTACAAGGGCCCAACGGCAAGTTAGAAACATTTTTTTTTTTAAGATGGAGTCTCTCTGTTGCCCAGGCTGGAGTGCAGTGACACGATCTCAGCTCACTGCAACCTCTGCCTTCTGGGTTCAAGCAATTCTGCCTGCCTCAGCCTCCCGAGTAGCTGGGATTATAGGCACCCACAACCATGCCCAGCTGTTTTTTTTTTTTTTTTTTTTGTATTTCTAGTAGAGACGGGGTTTCACCATGTTGGCCAGGCTGGTCTTGAACTCCTGACCTCAGGTGATCCCCCACTTCAGCCTCCCAAAGTGCTGGGATTACAGGCATGAGCCACTGCACCTGGTCGCAAGTTAGAAACTTTTACTTAGAAGAATATTAATAGCCAAAGAGGGCTTGGCTTTGATCCATGACCCCAGAGACCTCTAAGAGTTGTCACAGGTTTCATAGAACTACTTGAGGTGCCACAGATACTTGGAGTACTATTTATAGGGGCCAGATGGCAAAGCTAGACCAGCGGGAGAGTCTTCTCTTGCCCGTCACTTTCAGGGACAATTCTCAAAGCCACATCTCAGTACCATGAGAGCTACTTCCCAGGAAGCCACGTGTCACTCGGAAAGTCATTGCCGCAGCTGCTAAAGCAGAGCCATGCTTCCTCCTCCATGTTTTGGAAACTAGTATAATCAGGAAGCTACCATGGCCAGGAAGCCCATATAATCAGACACTGCCATGACCAGGAAGCAGCCACAGAAAAACCAGGCATGTCCAAGATGTTTTCCAGCAGAAGAAGCAGAGGTTTTGTGTGTATCTCACTTCTACCTTCCAAATCCCATGTGAATGCCTGCTTGGCAGAATCTAAATCTCAGTCACTGCCTGTGTTAGTTTGCTGTGACTGTCATGTTAAAATATCACCAACAGAGTGGCGTAAACAACAGGAATGTATTTTCTCACAGTTTTGGAGGCTGGAAGTCCAAGATCCCGGTGCTGGCAGGCTTGGTTTCTCCCGAGGCTTGTAGCCAGCCACGTTCCTGCTGTGTCCCCAAATAGCCTTCTGTCTGTGTGCTTGCTTCACTGGTGTCTCTCTTCCTCTTCTTACCAAGACATCAGTCCTATTGCATTAGGGACCCACCCTTGTTTAGTCTTAATTGCCTCTCTGAAGGCCCTATCTCTAAAAAAGGTCACAGTGGGGGTTAGAGTTCCTCTTTCCCTCCCTCCCTCCCTCCCTTCCTTCCTTCCTTTCTTCCTTCCTTCCTTCTTTCCTTCTTTCCTTAGATGGAGTCTCACTCTGTTGCCCAGGTTGGATTGCAATGGTGTGAGTTTGGCTCACTGCAACCTCTGCCTCCCGGGTTCAATCAATTCTCCTGTCTCAGCCTCCTGAAAAGCTGGGATTACAGGCACCCACCACCACGCCCAACTAATTTTTGTATTTTTAGTAGAGATGGGGTGTCACCATGTTGGTCAGGCTGATCTTGAACTCCTGACCTCGTGATCTGCCCACCTTGGCCTCCCAAAGTGCTGGGATTACAGGTGTGAGCCACCGTGCCCGGTCAGGGTTAGAGTTTCTATATGCTTTTCTGGAACACAATTTAGAGTATCTGATAACAGTATCTTAGCTGCAAATGTGTTTTAAAAAATGTAACATTTAGCTTTCTGGTCTCTACAGTACAGTGGTGAGAAGCTGTGGGGATCTGTTTCAGGCCAGTCCCTGTATGGAACCCACAGCTGCTGCAAGGACCAGCCTATTAGAATCTTCAGCCACAGACTCTGCAGTGGCACCAGGGAAACAAGCTTGCCTAGCATCACACAGGCTCAGGGGAAGTTGAATGCAACCTGAGAATAGGTTATTCCTGGAGAACGGTGTTGAACCTAACACTCCTTCCTCCGCTCTTTAAAATCAGGTAACTAGTGAACTGGTACCCACCCCAAATCTCTCCTCATGTTACATCGGGGCCCAGGACACATGTGCAAACTGAGCTTTGGAGTCATCCCGCAATCCCACGGTTCCTCTACATCAGTGATGCTGAAACTATCTGGACTCAAGATTTCTTTATACCTTCAACATTATCTGGGACCTGGAGAGCCTTTGTTTATTATGTGGGATATATCTATTGATATTTACTATACTAGAAATTAGAAATGGAAAAAATTGGACAATATTTATATTTATAATAATATTTATAAATTCCTTTAAATATAATAAATTATACATTTCTTGCTAACATATTTTTATGGAAAAATACCAATTATTTAGTTTGAAACAGAGTCTTGCTCTGTTGCCCAGGCTGGAGTGCAGTAGCTTAATCAGACCCGTGGAATCAGCTATACTGTAGCCGACCTCCATCACCTGTTCCCCTTTGTCCTGGGCTCCGTTCCTGTTGATTTGAACAAATAGATGAGCAGGATCGGAAGAAAACTTTAGCTGCATGTGTTTGGGAGACCACGAGAGGGCAGCACGTAAGAGATCAGTGTCGGCCCCGCTGCCTTCTTGAACACACCGGAAGCCTCCTAGGAAAACTGTAGACTTTGCCAGACTGCGAAGTAGAGGAATCAAGGGGCCTTCATTGCTTCTTTTTAAATGACCAGCCTACTAAGGAATTTAGAATGCCCAAATAAGGTTTTCACTTAATCCTTTAGGAAATACATCTAATATTTCTAATCTAATTTATCATTTTCAATGGAAAACAGTATTTTTTTTTTTTTTCAGTGACTCACTGCTTTCTTTCTGAGGAACTTGAAATGAATCTTGTGTTTTATTTATTTTTCACTTTTTAAGGTAAAGACTGCTGGTCAGACTGGACTTCAAAGTTCCTGTATCCTTAAGACCTAACACATTAGACAAATGTCCTGCTAGGTCCTCCCACCCTCAGCTAAGGGTCAGTGCTGGCTTTCTGGTGAGGGAGATCCCTGTGGAGGTCTCTGGCGTTCCTGGGTCAGTGGATGGCTGGGAGAACTGCTCAGCTCCAGGTTTCAGGGCCTCTGATCAAAGCCAACCCTGGGGACCAGCCAGAGATATCGCAAACCTTAAGGACTAACGTGGAATCTACACCTGCCTTGGGAGTAAAGAACAAGCAGGGTGCTTTCTGGGATGGCTTTGGGATGAGACGCCCAAGACTTAGTGCCCCCTGGCATTGCTTAGCTCTCAGACTGACTTCCACAGCACCCCCCAGAAGCTTCATCAGTACATCTTTGGGTCTTGAATGGAGTGTTACAATATTGACAAGGAACGTCTCCTTGGAACCACAGGAAGACAGAAGTACAGAGTGATTTGCTGGCCTTGGCTAGGACAGAGTCCAGGGCGCAGCCAAGGGAAGGCGATCTAAGCCAGCCATTCTCCTAGTATGGGTCCTGGACCATGTGCAACAGCGTCACCTGGGAACTTGTTAGAAACACTGGTTATCAGTTCCCACGCAGATGTCTTGCATCAGAAACTCTGGGGCTGGGGCCCAGCAACCAGTGTCTCCAAAGGCCCCGAGATCATTCTGATTCAAGTTTGAGAACCAGCAACAGAGCATTTAAGTGGAAATGTTCATAGCTGCAAAGCCAGGTGAAGCTTGAAAAAGATCATAGAGGAAATGAGGATAAGAATGTAGAAAAAGACCAAAAACAGAGAGGAAAAAAATTTACAAGCCATCATAGAGTGAAAGAGCTTCCCCTGCTGCCTGGGGGTGTGGAAAATGATAGTTGCACCTACTCACAAGTATTACCAGCAGTTTAATATCTATCTAGAGCTTTCAACCCTGCCATGTCACATTTATGTAGCTAAAAACAATTCTTGTGGTGGTGACCTTTTATTCAGCTAATATTACTCCCCTCAATGCCTCCAAAGCACACAGAGAAATTGGAGGGCTGCTGAAAATCTTTAAAGTCTACTAAATACTGAAGCCTTCCCAAACACTGTGTACTTTTCAGAGAGAGTTTCTTTTTATTGCAATTTCAGATTATTGAAAGGTTATCTGTCTCCTATTCCTAGAGGGATTAAAGTAAAACAAAAGCAAGAAGAACACATTGTGATGTGTGCTTTCCTCACTCAACTGGTCGTGCTTGTCTGACCTCTGTGATGGGCAGCCAGTGTGAAGGTTCCAAAGTCCTTTCAGAGAATTTCCCCAGGAACTCGGGAGGCTGAATCGCCAGAATGAGAAAGTTCTCTGGCATTCAGGGCATGCAGTTCCTTCCACGTTGCTGCAGTCCTGTCTGCTGGAGTTGCATGTGACTGCCACATGCCTCAGTTTCCTTTTCTGGAAAACGACAGCTTCAGGCTCTTCATGCTTCTGGCAGGCATGATTCCCCTCTGCCTAGCTCTATTCTTTTTCTCTCATTACCTCCCTGGTTTGTTTCCGTGTTACATCACCATTCCTTGGGTTTCTTTTCTCTGATCTATATATTTTGTTCTGTGTCATAATTTTACATTAATTTTGATTTCATGCCACAAGTCACTCACCTACTTTAAGCTCCATAAAACCTATGCTTTTAGGCAGAGTAGAATTGGAAGTTAGAAAACCAGATTTTGAATCTTTAAGCAAATCCCTTTAGTTGAATCTCAGTTTCCCTACCTGTAAAGTGCTTGCCATGTGCTTCCCATTTTATAGTTGAGAGAAATGAAGCTCAGAGGAGTTGAGTGAGTTCCCCAAGATCACACAGCTCATAAATGGCAGAGCTGGGATTTCAATCAGGCAGTCTGACCCCAGAGACTGCACCCTCACTACTTATTATGAACAGTGCCTGTCCCTGCCTTGCAGTTTTGTTACAGAGGGAATTGAGACATCTGCAAGAACCTTTTGAAAAAACACGCCCACTATGCAAAGGGAAGGAAGCGTGCTTACTTTTCCATTCGTAGTGGAACTAGGGGAC
The DNA here is from genome assembly GCF_002776525.5 of Piliocolobus tephrosceles. NCBI lineage: Eukaryota > Metazoa > Chordata > Mammalia > Primates > Cercopithecidae > Piliocolobus > Piliocolobus tephrosceles. The sequence continues at coordinate 20,417,924 of NC_045451.1, read as the reverse complement.
CCCCTCTTTTCATGATCCCTGTTCAGTCATAGCTCTTGTTCAAGTTGTCTGGTTGAGTTGTTTAACCACAGTGGGCAAATAAGAGGGAACAAAATACAGAACAATTTTAAGAGTCGGAAGCACAAAATCACAACAGAAACTAGATGAGCCTGAAGTGGAGGCTGGTAAGGCCGAGGAGATGGAATAGGCCCCCCTTCCTTACTGTAGTCAAAGATATCCTCCTCCTAAACCCCAGAATAACAACTCCGCAACTGCTATGATGCCGTTGGCACTGATTGGAATCTAACCCCAGGGCTTTGCCTCAGCAACTGGAGTTTTTTCTTCTACTTATAATTAACTCTTCTTCTCCATTCTCAGCTCTGTTCTCACTCTCTAATTCCCTCCTCTGTTTTTTAGAGATGGGGTCTTGCTCTGTTGTCTAGGCTGGAGGGCAGTGGTGCCACCATAGCTCACTACAGTCTCTAACTCCTGGCCACAACTTGGGAGGCTCGTTACAGGCCTGAGCTGCCACGCCTGGCTCCCCTCCTCAATCTTCTCTCTTTATCCCCCCTTGTGAGAGAGACTGCTGTGTGTTCCCCAGCATCTGACTTCTCCTTTCATAACAGCAGACCGTAGCTAGGCACATGGTTGCCCAGCTGAGCGCCATTTCCCAGCCTCCCTTGCAGGCATAGCCATGTGACTTCATATCCCCTGACTCAACAATTAGAGACATGTGCTTACTTATCTATACTCTAGTTCACCTGACAGCTGGCTGTGTGCTGTGAGCAGAGATGTGCTGGCCACACTTGAACTCAGTATCGCTGAATTCATCTGCTCTTGCTCACTCTGCTCCTCCCAATTCAGGAGCAGTCTGGCTTTGAAAGAATGCAGCTTGCCAGTGTTTCTTTCTCTGCCCATCTAGCTTACTCATATTACTTTGATATCATGCTTTGTTAAAGCACAAAAGTGCTCTCCCTGGGCTGGACGCCGTGGCTCACACCTGTAATCCCAGCCTTGGGAGGCTGAGATGGGTGGATTACTTGATGTCAGGGGTTCACGACCAACCTTGCTAACATGACGAAACCCTGTCTCTACGACAGGGTGGCGCCCACCCGTAGTGCCAGGTACTCAGGAGGCTGAGGTGGGAGAATGACTTGAACCTGGGAGGTGGATGCTGCAGTGAGCTGAGATTGCACCACTGCACTCCAGCCTGGGCAACAGAGGGAGACTCCATCTCATAAATAACAAATAAATAAAAATAAAAACTGTCTCTGCATGTGCAGAGGAACACACTGCCTATTTCTCTAACCCCTAGACTGTCAGGGAGCTGAGCCTGGAACTTGGTTGTGGCGAGACAGAAATGTGATTTCTTTTCATCCCATAGTAGAAATGAGTTTCATCAACAGCTAATCGTCACTATCTAATGGGGTCGGCTCTGATCTTCCACAACAAAAAGAGGAACTTACTGAGGTTGCAATGAGCTGTGATCATGCCACTGCACTCCAAGCCTGGGTGACAGGGCAAGAGCCTATCTCTTAAAATAAGAGAGAAAACCTACATTTGCTGCTGTGAATAAAGAGAGAGGGTTTGATTAAGCAAGATGGACATTTTCCAGATGGGCTGCAAGGGGGTAATGCTTTTGTCAGGTGTAAAAGTGAGTTTATTAATGAGTTAACATGGATTGAGGACTTACCATGTAGCTGACGATGTACTAAACCCTTTAGATGGGTTATTTAACTTAATCCATCCCAAAGTCTCTACTATTATTTCTATACTATAGTTGAAAAAAGCGAGACCGAGTGACACTAAGTCACTTTTTCAAGGTCACACAGCTAGTAACTGACAGAGAAGGGTTTGAACCAAGGCCAGCTGATTCCCTGGCCTCTGCCCTTAATCAGCACTCTGATGAAGACTACGTGGCAGTCCTTGGGACAGGAGATTCCAGACCGTAGGAACAGAGATGCTCAAGGAAGCTTTGCAATGATCAGAGGCTGTGGCCCCTCAGGCACCTCCTTGCCACTTGCCTTTGTCCTCTTCTGATACCTGCCCTTTGGCTACAGGGTATGATCCTCCCTCAGGTCCTTCATTGGTAGACTCACTGGGCTCTCCCAGCCCTTCCAGCCCATTCCTCTAACTGGCGTCTCATGGAGACGGCTCTGTGCTGGTGACCAGTGGGTGATGAGAGCCCTGGCAACTGTTTGGCCAGTAAACATGCCACAAGTCCTTGAACCCTCCTTTCTCTGCAACTCTCTAAGGGGTTGGGGTGGGGGGTGCAGGAAGGGCCAGGAGCTTTCTGTGCTGTCGGCCCAGGGACTTCCCCTCAGCTCAGGCCTGGGACCTCTGGCCACAGTTCCTGGACCAGGAGACTTGGCCCACACGTAAGAAAGAACTAGGAACCAGGACTAGGAGACTTGAGATCACATCATGAGTGATGCTATTTTTCAAAAAGGAAGTAAGAGGCCAGGTGTGGTGGCTCATGCCTGTAATTCCAGCACTTTGGGAGGCCGAGGTGGGTGGATCACTTGATGTCAGGAGTTCGAGACCAACCTGGCCAAAATGGTGAAACAGCATCTCTACTAAAAATACAAAAAAATTAGCCAGGCATGGTGGCGTGTGCCTGTAATCCCAGCTACTCAGGAGGCTGAGGCAAGAGAATCACTTGAACCTGGGAGGCGGAGGTTGGAGTGAGCCAAGATCGCGCCACTGCATCCCAACTTGGGCGACAGAGCAGGACTCCATCTCGAAAAACAAGCAACCAACCAAAAATCCAAGGCTTGATTCCTGAATACATATCTTGTTTTTCCAGTGAGAAAATACATTCCTGGAAGGTAAAATATTTTTCTCTTGAATTATGTACTCTTTAACCCCTTTCAACACTTAGGATCTACCTAATTCATTAAGTAGCACCAGCTTCATTCGACTTGTCCTTTTCTTTCATCCATATACAGCAATGTCTTTTGCATTAGTTTCTTAGAGCTGCAGTAACAAAGCACTAAAAAGAGCGTGGCTTAAACCATAGAAATGTAATGTCTCACAGTTTGGAGGCCAAAGTCTAAGATCAAGGTGTCAGCAGGGGTGGCTTTTGCGGGCTGCGAGAGCAAACCCATTCCATACTCTTCCCCAGCGTCCATGGTTTGCACCCGTTCCATGCTCTCTCCCAGCATCTGTGGTTTGCACTCATTCTGTGCTCTGTCCCCAGCGTCCGTGGTTTGCACCAGTTCTATGCTCTCCCCCAGTGTCCGTGGTTTGCACCCGTTCCATGCTCTCCCCCAGCATCCATGGTTTGCACCAGTTCTATGCTTTCCCCTCAACATCTGTGGTTTGCACCCGTTCCATGCTCTCCACTGGTGTCCATGGTTTGCAGGCAATCTTCAGGGCTCCACAGCTTTCAGAAGCACCGCCCTGATCTCTGCCTTCATCTTTATGTGGCATGTTCCCACTATCTATGGCCACATTTTCCCTATTTATAAGGCTACTTGTCATGTTTGAGTAGAAGCCCACCCTACACCAGTGTGGCCTCATCTTAACTACATACATTTGCAATGGCCCTATTTCCAAATAAGGTTGCAATCCTGAGGTACTAGGGGGTAAGGGCTTCAGAATATGAATTTGAGGGGAACACAATTCAATCCATAACACCTTTCAAAACTTTAGGTTTCTTTTTCTGTTTTGAGACAGGGTCTTGCTCTGTCTCCCAGGCTGGAGTGCATTGGTGTGATTTTGGCTCACTGCAGCCTCAATCTCCTAGGCTCAAGTGATCCACCCAGCTCAGCCTCCCAAGTAGCTGGGACCACAGGTGCACGCCACCACATGTGGCTAATTTCGTTTATTTTTTGTAGAGATGAAGTCTCATTACATTGCCCCATCTGGTCTTGAACTCCTGGGTTCAAGTGATCTGCCCAACTTGGCCTGCCAAAGTGCTGGGATTACAGGTGTGAGCCACTGCACCTGGCCTAAAACTTTAGGTTTCTAATAAAGCGCTTCTAGGGGCTCTTTGAGACAATATTTTCACGTGAATGAGGAGATAGATGAAAGAAACTCTCTTAAAACACAGTGAAACTGCTGTCTACAAGACAGCTGCCTCTCAAGGCATTAAAATGCAAAATTGGCCAGGGAGAACACCATTCTGTTTGCTATGCGAGATGACACCACCATCTTGGGCATGGAAACTCAGTGTACTTCCATCCTTGAAGTCTATATTTTTGCAATGAGTTTCAAAACAGGCAGAAGAAACAGCTGCTCTGGTGTGAATTTGCTTTCTCCCCATCACTCTGGCTCCGATTATCTGCTCAGAGACACCCAAAGGAAAACACTTTGCTCTTCCTCCCACATAGATGGAGCTTATCTTCCTTTCAGATCAACTAAGGGGCAGTTTGCAGCAGGGTTCTGCAGAGGGAGTCATTCTTGCTTGGCCTCACAGTCTCTCCTAGTCTTATGCAGATTTCTGACAGTCTGTTATTTGTGTGGTCTTTGAAGACACAGTGGCTGTGCAGCTGAATGGCACTGGGCAGGCCTGTGGCATGGAATAATTGGAGGGCCATGGAGGGGAAACTTTTACAGCCACCCCTCAACGATGGCCAAATGTGACTCAGCTTGATGCACTGCAAGGTGAGTCTGAGGATCACATGCAAAGGACAAGCTGCCACTCCGTTGTGTTTTTGGTTGGAAGGGTTGGTGTGTGACTTGTCTTTTAAGGATAGTGACATTTCCTTTTGCTTGTCTTGCTCAGCATATCATGGGAATTGTGAACTTCCTGTTCTTGCCACTGACATTCCCCTTTCTAAAAATCCAACCAAATAACTATTCAGGTCTAAGGAGAGATGATGGGGCTCCGTGGATGGCACAGAGGCCACATTTGGAGTAAGGCTGGGCATTCCCTTGGGCATAGGAGGCTGCTTCCAGTACCACTCGTGTGACCTGACTGAATATCAAGGAATGTAGGGACCAAAGTAAAGAGTGATGTCCCCAACCTGCCTTCGTCCCAACCTTTGCCCTGTCTTCATGTCTGGGCAGGTGCAGCCACCCATCTCCTCTTTCGATTGTTTTCCCGTCCCTGAGACAGAGTTATGGAAAAGATCCCCTGATGTTTAAATGTATGCCTTAGGGTCAAGGGCTTCTTGTTTTTCGCTTTTCACTTTCAGGGTCATTTTTCTCTTCAACAACAGTGCACATGATATTGCACTGGGGCTGTGACCAGCCTTCTACCCCCGTTTCTTGACTTGCTCCTCTTGGATCTTTAGAGAAGGATGGCTGGATTCCTGCTTGTCTGGGATTCCTGCTGTTTTTCAGATTCCTGGTTGCCCTACCATCCTCTCCAATGTCCGTGTTCTTCTGGAGGTTCTATCTCTTAACTGCCTGCTTGGCTTGCTTCAAACCCTCTCACTTCCTTGGAGTCCTGGTTGCTAATCTGGTTTTCATCATCCCATCCCTCAGAAGAGTCATTCCGGAATGTTTATACTGAGTGGGAATATTGAAGCTAGGGACGAGGACCCATGCTGATGTCAGCCCTGGACAGATGGATTGAAGGACAGCAGGGCATGAGTATGGAAGGGCCTGGATCAGTAGTGGAGGGCCGGCAGTCAGTGGTAAATCTGAGCCAAATAAATGGCAAAACCCCAGGAAAACCCAAGACCAGAGATAGCTGCCGCTGGTGTCGATATGAGTAAGAAATCATGTATATTGAATCTGGCTGAAGTTAGTGGATTCTGAAGGTGCAGGGTGGTGTTTGACCCATACTGACCTCTTGAGCAATAATTGCCTGTAATTCTAGACCATTCCATGGGCTTCTGAAGACTACATCTGCCTTGGCTTTCTCTTCCCAAGGCTCTTTTGGGGCCTCCCTTACCTTGGTCATCACTGAAAAAGGCATTGGATTTATATTACCTGAGGGGTTGGCCTTATCCATGCAAAATGATTTAGCTAAGTTGTGTTAGAACTGGATTTCCTCTTCCTGGAGCATCTTTGGAGTTACGTGGATGCTTTGAGCTGGAAAATCTTTGAATCACAAAAGTTTATTAACATGGTTTAGCCAATCAAATAGGAAAATCCTTAGTTCCCTGGGCTTCTGCACACAACTTTTGAGGAGCAGGTGTCACCTGAGTGTATCACCCAGCTCTTAGGTGCATCTCTCAAACATCTACCTTTATGATGTATTCACAAGTAATGGATAACAGTATTGAAAGTTTCCTGAGATAATGGAGAAGAAGAAATTAATCAAATTCCCCATTAGAGCATCTCAGTTCCTTCCTTCTAAGTCCCTCTCCTCATCTTTCCTCCTTCTATTTGTACATACAGCATCTAGGAATTCTCTATTTTGTCCCAAGTAACTCCTCTTTTTGCTTCCTAACTTGCCCCTTGAGGGTTATAATTTGCCCATACTTGCCTTCAGCTCCAACTAGGAATTGTTAGAGGCAGAGCACAGCTGACCTCAGCTGGACCCCCTGTCTTGGCTTCTTCAACCCTTGTTCTGTGAGCCATCGCTACGTAACTCAGAGGCCCTCTGAGCTCCTCTCTGCTCCAAGTGGTGTCTGCTGGGACAGGGAGCTTCAGGGTGGCATCTTTACCCCATGTCCAGTGCCCCAGCAAGGATGGCTCAAATGGCTGGGGCTGGCTGGAAGGGCTCTCTTGAGGTCGTGTCTTTGGGACCTCAGTTCTTCCCACTGCCTGGGTTCTTTGGTTTTTCTGCTGGTAGTCTCAGGGCTTGTGCTCTCCATGTGGCCTCTCCAGCAGGACGTCCATATTCTAATGTGGTACCCCAGGGCTCCCAGGTACACAGAAGTAGAAGCTGCCAAGTCCTCCTAAAGGCTTAGGCTCCAAACCACACAGCGTCCTTTCTGCCACTTTGTTGGTTCAAGCCGACTAGTCACAGGCCCAGGTGAGACTGAAGTGGAGGGAACCAAGCAAGGTATGAATCAGGAGGTGTGGTTCACTGGACTCACAAACCCAGCAGCCTATCACACCCAGGACCCACTGCTGAGCAGTGAAATCCCTAGGCCTTGTGTTTTGTTCAGATTCTGACTTCTTTTGATTTTGTTCTGTTTCTTTTTACTCAATTTCCTATTCTCTATTTCCTGATACGTACGGCTAAATTAAATCAGAAATCCCAAAACTCTGCTTAGTTTATGGGTATGGTGCAGACTCGGAAGAGTTTTGATTTTTCATGACACATTTATATTGATTTTGTGGTGGAATAAGGTGTAATGAATGATATCAGCTATATGGGTCTCTTCCTAGCCTGTAAATCCGTGTGAAGCAATGGATTTAGTGGCTGTTGGGATCAATACAACATGGAATTGACAAATAGTGGAGAAGCAGCATGCATGTGGAGTGAATCCTCCTCATATTTCTGATCACAGAGCCTGGCAAGACAGAACGTTCCATTCTTGTTCACAGTATACACTTCACAGTGGGCTTTTACATAAATTCTTTTTCTTGCTCTTCCATAGAGCAGAGAGGGCTGGTAGAGTTATCCCACTTCACACAGAAGGACCCTGAAACTCAAAGTCACCCTGCTGGTTAGAACCAGAGCTGGTTGAGACTGGCTCCTGCTCTTCTTGTCTTGTGTAGGACTCTGCAGTCCTAGAGTCCTGGTTGTTAATCTAGTTCTGATCATCCCATCACTCAGAGGAGTCATTCTGGAATGTTGTACTGAGCAGGAATATTGAAGTGAGGGACAGGGACAAGTGCTAATGTCAGAAAAGTGCTGCTTTTCTTAGAGCAGTATTTCTTAGATCTTCTTAGATCAGTACTTCTTAGATCAGTGGTTTGTTTTGTGTTTAAGCAGCAGAACATTTTCTAAAAACAGAAGTAGAATCTGGTAAGTGAAACCATCATGGGCCAAAAACAAAACAAAAAAAAACTCAGATCTTGTGAAATTCACTACCACAAGAACAATATAAAGGAAATTGATCCCATAATTCAGTTTTCTCCCACCAGGTGCCTCCCACAACATGTGGGAATCATAGAAGCTGCAATTCAAGAAGAGATTTGGGTGGGGACAGAGCCAAACCATATCACAAAGTGACTTGTGTTTCCCTCAAAGTTCAGATGTTGACAGCTAACACCCAATACCTCGAAATCTGACCATATTTAGAAATAGGGTCATGGAAGATGAAATTCGTTAAGACAAGTTCATACTGGAGTAGGGTGGGCCCAATTTCAACACAACTGATGTCCTTATAAAAGGAAACTTTGGACACAGAGACGAACATAGACGCATGGGGAATACGATGTGAAGATGAAGGCAGAGATGGGAGGACGCAGCAGAAGCCAAGGAACACCAAGATCACCAGCCATGCACCAGAAGCCAGGGGAGAGGCAAGGAACAGAATCTCCCTCGCAGGCCTTGGCAGGAACCAACTCTGCTGACACCTTGTTCTCAGACTTCCAGTATCCAGAACTGGGAGATAATCCGTTTCTGTTGTTTAAGCCCCCAGTTTGTGGCACTTGGTTACAGCAGCCTGAACAGATGAATGCACCTGGCACAGACAGCCAAGAGGCAAATCCAGGCCAGGCTGCACGTCCCTCTGCAGACTGCAAAGCCAAGGTGGGCCATCCACATGCTGGGTGGGAAAGACAGAGTCCCCAATAGAGCATCAGAAACATGTGTCTGAGCATTCAGGAGGAATGGCTGGGAGTGAGGGGTGGCACTGTGGGTTAATTGGCTCTTGGGGCTTTGTTTTCCATCCTTCTGTTTTCCCAGCACAGGCAGTGAGAAGAGGCAGAGAAAAGACAAACAGTTGCTGCCAGGTTTGATGACAGGTGCCCAGAAGTGCAGTGGGCGTGTGGGGAGGGTCTTCTAAAGAAAGCATGCCCAGACCCGCTCCACATGGTTTCTGAACAAACAGGTAATTGCAAATATGGTTTCATCCTGTCTTCTGCCAGCTGGACTTTGTTTGCTGTTTGCAAAGGCTGGTCTCTCTTAACCTGCATGCTTCCATTTGGATACACTCTTCTGGCTAATAGCACTTCAGCAGGCTTCCTGGAGACAAACAGGCCTAGAAAATTGTTGCTTTATTTGCCAGGTAAATAGCAAGAAGCCTGTGTGAGTACAAAGGCCTCTAACTGGGAAGGCAAATAAAGTGATGAAAAATACAAGATTTCTCAAATTGAAATAAAGTTCAACTGATCAGAGGCATTGAGGAAGATCTACTCATCAAATACTGAGAGCATGTGTGGATTTAGATGCGTGCTTCAAGGTGAGATAGCCTTTCATCATTCAAAGGAAAGTGCCCAAGTCAGTCCAAATACACAGGGAAGAGTCTAAGAGCAAGGCTACTATCTCAGAATAAAAGAAAGGTATTTTTTTTTTTTCTTTTTGAGACAGGGTCTCACTCTGTCACCCAGGCTGGAGTGCATTGGCACATCTTGGCTCACTGCAACCTCCTCCTCCCAGGCTCAAGCAATTCTCCTGCCTCAGCCTCCTGAATAGCTGGGATTAGAGGCACATGCCACCACGTCCTGCTAATTTTTGTATTTTTAGTAGAGATGGGGTTTCACTATGTTGACCAGGCTCGTCTCAAACTCCTGACCTCAAATGATCCACCCGCCTCAGCCTCCTAAAGTATTGGGATTACAGGCGTTGAGCCACCGCGCCCGGCCCACGAAAAGTATTTTCTAATAAATTCGACCTTATCCTTGTCTGTGGCAGAGAGCAGGACACGCAATTTAAAATGTAGATGATTATTTTTATATATAGCTCATTTGGTAAAATCAAAACAATAACAACGTACCCTGAAACCATTCCTGAAAGCGGAATATTTTTGGGAGATCGGAGGGAGGGGATAGTAAGTGAACAGATGCTTTCATCTTCAAAATTCCATTTTAAAATTGCCCATATGGGAGGAAGATTTTTGATGCATATACTTTTGTATGTTTTGAATTTGAATTTGTGAATATAGAGCTACTTAGAAAGCAAAGCAAATGCCATTAAAACCGTTTTTTTTTTTTTTTTAAATTGCTTACTTTTCCAAAATCTACCACTAGCTTCCTTCCCCAAACAATCCCCGTCCAGGGTTCCTTTCCACCCAAGCTCCTGCTTGTTCTCGTCATTCGTGTGCACAAGGGAAGTTCATTTTCTTGTCTATGCTGACTTATAACAGGTTTCAATTGATTTTGGTATCAGTTGTTTGCTGAACAATTGCAAAAGGCTCTATCCTAAATTAGATGGTTTGATGAAGACACGAGACAAGACACAGCCCCTTAATAACAAGCGCTGGTGAGGATGTGGAGAAAAGGGAACCCTTGTACCTGTTGATGGGAATGTAAATTACTACAGCCACTATGGAGAACAGTTTGGAGTTTTCTCAAAAAGCTAAAAATAGAGCTTCCATATGACACAGCCATTCCACTCCTAGGTCTATACCCCACCAAAAGGAAATCAGTATTTTGAAGAGATATCCGCACTCCTATGTTTGTTGCAGCGCTGTTCATAATAGCTAAGATTTGGAAGCAATCTAGGTGTCCATCAACAGATGAATGAAGAAAATGTGGTACATATACACAACGGAGTACTATTCAGCCATAAAAAGAATGAGATCTTATCATTTGCCACATTTATGGAACTGGAGATCATTATGTTAAGTGAAATAAGCCAGGCACAGAAAGGCAAACATCATGTGTTCTCACTTATTTGTGGGATCTAAAAATCAAAACAATGTTACTCACGAACGTAGAGAGTAGAAGGATTGTAACTAGAGACTGAGAAGGATAGTCTGGGGCAAGGGAGATGAGGAGGGTATGGTTAATGGGTACAAAAAAATAGAAAGCATTAATAAAACCTACTACTTGAGAGCACAACAGGTGACTATAGTCAATAATAACTTAATTGAAGGCCGGGCGCGGTGGCTCAAGCCTGTAATCCCAGCACTTTGGGAGGCCGAGATGGGCGGATCGCGAGGTCAGGAGATCGAAACCAGCCTGGCTAACACGGTGAAACCCCGTCTCTACTAAAAAAATACAAAAAACTAGCCGGGCGACGTAGCGGGCGCCTGTAGTTCCAGCTACTCGGGAGGCTGAGGCAGGAGAATGGCGTGAACCCGGGAGGCGGAGCTTGCGGTGAGCTGAGATCCGGCCACTGCACTCCAGCCTGGGCCACAGCGTGAGACTCCGTCTCAAAAAAAAAAAAAAAAAAAAAAAAAAAAAAAATAATAATAATAATAATAATAACTTAAAGGATAACTGCTTGAGGGGGTGGATACCCCATTCTCCATGATGTAATTATTATGCATTGCATGCCTGCATCAAAACATCTCATGTACCTCCTAAAAAAATACACACCTACTATGGACCTAAAATTAAAAAAAAAAAAAAAGTTTCTTAAAAAGACACAGCCCTTGCCTGCAGAATTTATTGAGGCAAGAGTCAGACCTGATAACACAAGAAATGTATGGCTTTCTACTAATCAGTGAACCTTACCCAAAGAGTGTTTGGCACTTTCATCTCTGCTCCAGAGAGGTGATTTCTAAGCCCTTGGAATGCCATGCCTGATAAGACCCTGTTTCTCTGGGGGTTTTGAGTGGCACCAAATGGTCTAACAATATGATTTGTGGGGGGGGCTTTGGGTCGTACAGTACCAGCTTGACCTTGTGAAGGGCTGGAGACTGAGCTCAGCCACATGGACAGCCACAAAGGTCCACATGATGGTGCCCCAGTCAAATCTCCTGACACCAAAGCTTGGGTGAGCTTCTTTGGTTAGCAATACTCAATAGTCTGCCACTGTCACCCATAGTTGCTGAGAAAGTCAGTCCTCTGTGACTCCACTGGGGTGGAAACTTCATGCTTGGAACCTCACTGGCCCCTGCCCCAGGGGTTCTTTCCCTTGGCTGCTTTTAGCCTGTGTCCTTTTGCTGCTATAAACCGTAACCATGGAAGGTTCTATGAGTCCTCTTGGTGAATTACAGAACACAGGGGTGGTTTGGGGGGACCTCTAACCTTGCAATTGGTATCAGAAGTGAGGTTCATTCATCTTGGGGGTTCCTAAACTCTGTAGTTGGAGTCAACTAAGTACCAAAGATTGAAAGAATCTTGGGGGTTTGGTAATTACTCTTTAATCAACATGTATTGAGTACTTACTGCATGCTAGGTACTTTAACACTTTATCTCTTTCAAGCCTCATCAGAAACTTTGAGGAAGATACTGAAATCTTACAGATTATGGATTTGAGACTCTCAGAAATGAAGGATACCATCCAAGGTCCCACGATGGACAGGACCAAGCCTCAACTGAGTGAGAGAGCTTGTTCCCTGCAGCCATTGCGTGTGGTGGATTTTCACTGGGGGGAACCTTAGACTCTACCCTCCGGGGTCTGACTCAGTGCGGGGAGATAGGTGAGTAGACATAGAATCAACACAAAGCACTAAGGGCTATGGAAGGTAGAATGGACACTTATTTTTTTGTCTAACCAGCACCCCCCATTCTTCCTCTAAGAACAGTTCCCCTGAGTATTTCTCCTTTCCTGCTTCCAATCAGTGGCTCCAACAGGAGCTGCTGTGTCCTTGCATCCCTGGTCCTGGAACAGGCTTGGACTCCTGACCCAGGTTGGGCCAATGGTAAAACCCTGGCCATGGTTGTTGGACTAGGGGTGAGCATCTGACCCAAGCCAGGCCTATCAGAGCTTTCCCTGGCAAGGTAGAACTTGAACTAGAAACAGGGCCCCTCTCTCTTTCTGGTGGTAGAGTCAGAAAACATATAACTTGAGAGCTCACAGCAGACAGATCTGTGCCACGTGGAGGTAGCTGGTCTGTCCTGAGAGGGAAGGAAGAGAAGAGGAGAGGAGAGGAGAGGGGAGGAGAGGGGAGGTGAGGGAGGGAAGGGTGGGGAGGGGAGGGGAGGAGAATCAATGGCTTATCATTCTCTGGCTGCAGTTTTTTTCTGAGGCCCAGTCCCATCCCTCCCCTAGCCAATGTTCTGGGGACACGTATCCTTCAATTCTGGGTGGTATCTCAGGGGCCTGCTAAAAAAGCTCCCCGTTTCTTAAGTGTGTTTTTCTGTCATTTGCAACCGACCATTTTGGGGGAGTTTCAGGAAGGCTTTCTATGGAGATGACAATGAAAGAACAGCCATTAAAAAGAATCAGCCTAAAGCACACATCGAAGAACATGGGAGCCTGGCCTGGAAGAGACTGGGTGGGAGTGCTTCAAAAGGAATTGTTTGCTGGCTAAATAAAAACTATCATATACCTCTATGATTTTCTAGGATAAAGATGCAGAAAATGGTTTGAATTGTGAGTCTGGAAATTCTGCTAACTGGCCTGACTCCACAAAAGTTTCCTGGACCTCCTTGAGGTTGCTTATAAAGCTTAAGGGTCACTATGGGATATTTATTTGTTGGGTCAAAGCATCAGAGAACTTGAGCGTCCTAGGCTAAAGGACAAAAGTGTGGAAATACCTTTGTTTTCTGAAGAGGCCACTCCAACCTCTGCAGTCTAAACAATGAAGAAATGAGAAAGGCAACTTTTAAAAATCTCACGTAACAGGTAGATCCAGAGACATGGCAAACTAGACAGTTACAAAGTGTGACTCAGTGATGTCATGAGGACCCAGATTCTTAGGTTCTTGCCATCCTTGGTAGATTGTATAATTGTTCCCAAATATTTACAGTCTCCCTGTGTTAGGATTATGCCACCCCCTCTGTTCACTCAAGCTTGGCCATGTGATTTACTTGGGCTAGTGAAATGTGTAAGAGACACGATCCAGTTCAAACAGAAGTTTTAAGTGCCATATTTAAAGGTTTCATGTCTCTTTTCCTCTGCTAAGATGAGCAGGTCCCCTATAAGAGCTGTCTCCATAGACTGGCCTCAGAACAGAGACCCAGGCAAAGCCCATCCATGTTGGATATACAGCATGAGCAAGCAATAAACCCCTTTGTTGTAAGCCACTGAGATTTGCCCTTCGGTATTAGCTTGATCTCCAATTGGGTACAAGATGGCTACGACGATTCCGGAATCACCTTCTGGCATGACGACACCCAGAACAAGAAGAGAGACCTACTCTTCCCAAGGGGGTTTCTCTAAAAACAAGGGATGTTGCAAGGAGACCCACATAGACTTTCCCTCTTCTTATTTGCTGCATGGGGGAGGTAGAAAGACATCTAGGTTCTATTGGTGCTAGTAGGGATAGTGGCGGGGATTCACCCCAGGCAGGTGGTTGGTACTGCCTGATGCCTGCCCAGGGTAAGGCTTGCAGCCAGCACACTCCCCCATCAGGGCTCCCTTGAGTAACCTGAAGGTCCCCTGTGCCCAGGAGGATTGCTCAACCACTGAACTTCTACTATTATCATTAACAATAACAACACATAATCAATAACCCACAAAACTGCACTCCTAACTCCTTTCTTTCTGAAATCACATTCCTATCTAGGTTCAGGGAAAAAAAATCAGGAAAGTGTGTGCCAGGTTAAATATTTATGTATCTACGTATGCATTCCGGTCACTGAAGAAATAAAGGATAGTATAAAACATAGATCAAACCCTCAGAAGCAATTTCAGAGTGGTGAAGGAGAGAAAAGAATCACAAAGGACAAAGCAAGCCTGTGTGACCATCTCCAGCGTAGTGTAGACTACTCTAAGCACGAGCGTCGGAACTAGTGTAGGAACTCTGAGCACAAGTGGCTTTTTTCTCCCATCCACAAGAGGGCGAGGAGGGACAAAGGAGCCAGCAGGGAGTCCATTCAGCTGCACCGTTCCTAGCATGAGGCAGGTGCACAGCAAGTGTTTCTCCAAGGAAAGTAACAGGGCATCCAGGAAACTCTTCAACGCTCCCTCACTCTGAGCCATGTTGCTTGTTTCCATACTGATTGGCCTTAAAATGGATTTGTGTATGAAATTTGTCATGCTTACAAGAGGGTGTATAAAATTTGTCATGCTTACAAGAGGGTGTATAATGTACTTTTACAGCTCAAAGAAAAATAAATAACCATGTACCTCCCACCCATTTTAAGACATAAAACATTCCCAAGCCCCTTGGATCTCCCTGGAAGCCCCACTCCAATCATTCTCTGTTCACTTTCTTCAGAGGTAAACACTGTCCTGAATCTGAATTGTCTGTTACTTATTTTCTTTTTCTTTTTCATTTCCTTCCTTCCTTCCTTCCTTCCTTCCTTCCTTCCTTCCTTCCTTCCTTCCTTCCTTCCTTCCTTCCTTTCTTCCTTTCTTCCCTCCCTCCCTCCTTCCTTCCTTTTTCTTTTTTCTTTCTTTCTTTTTTTTTTTTTTTTTTTTTTTTTTTTG
>NC_045451.1:20332322-20402622 GCF_002776525.5 Piliocolobus tephrosceles | reverse complement strand
TTTTTTTTTTTTTTTTTTTTTTTTTTGAGGCAGAGTCTCGTCGCCCGGGCTGGAGTGCCGTGGCCTGATCTCAGCTCACTGCAAGCTCCGCCTCCCGGATTTTTACGCCATTCTCCTGCCTCAGCCTCCCGAGTAGCTGGGACTACAGGCGTCTGCCACCTCGCCCGGCTAGTTTTTGTATTTTTAGTAGAGACGAGGTTTCACCATGTTAGCCAGGATGGTCTCGATCTCCTGACCTCGTGATCCGCCCGTCTCGGCCTCCCAAAGTGCTGGGATTACAGGCTTGAGCCACCGCGCCCGGCTCTTTCTTTTCTTTTCTTTTCTTTTCTTTCTTTCTTTCTTTCTTTCTTTCTTTCTTTCTTTCTTTCTTTCTTTCTTTCTTTCTTTCTCTCTCTCTTTCTCTCTCTCTCTCTCTTTCTTTCTTTCTTTCGACAGAGTCTTGCTCTGCCGCCTAGTCTGAAGTACAGTGGCACGATCTTGGCTCACTGCAACATCCGCCTCCAGGGTTGAGGTGATTCTTCTGTTTCAGTCTACTGAGTAGCTGGGATTACAGGCGTGTGCCACCATGCTTGGCTAATTTTTGTACTTTTAGTAGAGATGGGATTTCACCATGTTGGCCAGGCTGGTCTCGAACTCCTGACCTCAAGTGATCCACCTGCTTTGGCCTCCCAAAGTGCTGGGATTGCAGGCGTGAGCAACTGCGCCCAGCCACTATTACTCATTTTCATTCACTTCAGAGTTTCACCACAAATGCGTGTATCCCTAAGCTTTTACTTATTTAGATTTGCCTGTTTTTTAAACTTACATAAACTTAATCATACTGCAACTTGCTTTTGATCTAATATCATGCTTTTGAGGTATATCCATGTTGATACATGTGGGAATAAAATATTTCTTATATTTAATATTTCATTGCTTGAATGCATCCTAATGTATCCATTTTACTGTGGATGAGCATTTTGGTTGTTTGCAGTTTTGTCAGTAGAATACTGCTACGATAAACATTCTGTGTGTGTCTCCAGATGTGGATGTGCGAGAGTTTCTCTAGAATACATACCTAGGGGCAGATGGCTGCTTCACAGGTTTGGGCATCTTCAGTTGTACTTAATAATGCTCATCTTCTTCCACAGTGGTCCTACCAGTTTACTCTGTCACCAGCAGAGGCTGATAGCTTTTGTTGCCCTGAATCTTTAACCCTCCTCATCAGACTTCTAAATTTGGTTCAATCTGGGCAGTATGAAATCTCATTATGGGTTTTGGTTGTATTCCCTCCCCAGTTACTAATGAGGTTAAAAAATGTTTTATATGTTTATTAGGCATCCATGTTATTTATGTGAAATGCCTTTTGTTAAAGTCTTTTTTTTTAGAGAATTATAGGATTTCTTTTATATTCTGGAAACTGGTTCTTTCTTGATTTATGTATTCTAAGTATCTTCTCTCAATTCATGGTATGTTTTATCTCTCTCTTTTGATGATGTCTTTTGATTTTAAAAAGTTCTTAATATTAACGTAACAAAATGTTGTGTTTGTTTGTTTGTTTGTTTGTTTATTTATTTATTTATTTATTTTTGAGACGGAGTCTCACTCTGTCACCCAGGCTGGAGTGCAGTGGCCGGATCTCAGCTCACTGCAAGCTCCGCCTCCTGGGTTTACGCCATTCTCCTGCCTCAGCCTCCCAAGTAGCTGGGACTACAGGCGCCCGCCACCTCGCCCGGCTAGTTTTTTGTATTTTTTAGTAGAGACGGGGTTTCACCGTATTAGCCAGGATGGTCTCGATCTCCTGACCTCGTGATCCGCCCGTCTCGGCCTCCCAAAGTGCTGGGATTACAGGCTTGAGCCACCGCACCCGGCCCTATTTATTTATTTTTTGAGAAAGGGTCTCACTCTGTCACCCAGGCTGAGTGCAGTGGTATAATCAGAGCTCACTGCAGTCTTGATCGCCTATGCTCAGAAGATCCTTCTGCCTCAGCCTCCCCAGTAGTTGGCACTACAGACACACATCACCATGCCCAGCTAATTTTTTATTTTTTGAAGAGACAGATGTCTTGCTCTTCTCTCCAGGCTAGTCTCGAACTCCTGGACTCAAGAGATCTTCCCACCTTGGCCTCCCAATGTGCTGACATTATAGGCATAAGCCTGTGTTTTCTTATAAAGGCTTTTCTTGAAGTTTTCCCTTTACGCATTTAAGTCTTTGATCTGTTAGGAATTAATTTGATATGTATGATATCAGTTAAGTGCCTTTTTTCTTTTTCTTTTCTTTTCTTTTCTTTTTTTTTGAGATGGAGTCTCACTCTGTTACCCAGGCTGGAGTGCAGTGGTGTGATGTCAGCTCACTGCAACCTCCACTTCCCGCGTTCAAGCAATTCTCATGCCTCAGCCTCCCTAGTGTGCACCAGCACATCCAGCTAATTTTTGTATTTTTAGTAGAGACAGTGTTTTGCCATGTTGGCCAGGGTGGTCTCGAAATCCTGACCTCAAGTGATCTGGCCCCCTCAGCCTCCCAAAGTGCTGGGATTATAAGCGTGAGCCACCACACCTGGCCTCCTTTTCCTTTTCCTTTTTTTTTTTTTTGTTTTTCATATGAAAAATAAACTAGCACAGCTTTAATAATTTGTTAAACAATCCACTGATTTCTGCTGAGAGTGGGTGCCAGCTTGTTTGGTTCCCATATTTGTGTGAGTCTTTTTTGCACCTTTATTCTATTCCGTTTGTCTACTTGTTTTCCCCGCTGGTACTACCACACTGTCTTAATTTCTACTGCTTTGTAAATTATTTTACCTGATTCTTCTTCAGAAGTGTCTTAGCTATTCTTGACCTTTTATTCTTCCATATAAATTTTAGAAGTCAAACCTCTTGGAATTTTGACTTGAATTCTATACAGCAGACAGACAAATTTAAAGAAAACAGACATCTTTTCAAGAGGGAGTGTTCTGTCTGTAACTTTGGCATATATTTCCATTTATTTAGGTCTTCTTTAAAGTGTTTAAAGAAAAGTTTCTAATTTATGGCATAAAGATAATCAATATTGTATATTAGATTTATTTTTAGATATACATATGTTATTGTACTAATTTTTAAATTGTTTTCTATTTTTATTTAAAAATGTAGTTTTAATTTTCCATGTACCTGTCTCAGAATTGTGTTTTCATTAGTCATCTATAACCCCATAATATTATAGTCAAAGAATGTGATCTGTATGATGTTACTATGTTGACAGCTTTTGACACTTCTTTTATAACCATGGATACAACCAGTTTTTCTAAAAGTTTCACATATGCTTGAAAATGTGCAGTTCTTCACTCATTAGTTATACTATTCTACGTATCTCCACTAGATTAAGATTGTGGATTTTATTTTTCTAGTCATATTGATATTATTGGCTGCTTGATTCATGAGTTTTTCGTTTTGTTTTTTATTACAGGATCTCGCTCTGTTGCCCAGGCTTGAATGCAGTAGCATAATCAGGGTTCACTGCAGCCTTAACCTCCCAGGCTCAAATGATTCTCTCATGTTGACTTCCAAAGTACTGGGATTACAGGTGTGAGCCACCATGCCAGGCCAACTGATCAGTTTTTGAAAGAGTGTTAAAATCTCCCAGTATGATGATGAAATTTTTATTTTTCCTTTTAGTTCTGTCATTCTGCATTATGTGAAACTTCTTTATTACATGCCCACATATTTAGATCTATTATTTCTTCATGGTGAATTGAGCCTTTCATTAATATGTAGTGACTTTCTTTATCTCTAATGATGCCTTTTAGCTTAAAGTCTGTTTTGTCTAAAGTTAATATGGTGACTCAAATTTTCTTTTGATTAGTACTGGCTTGAAATATCTTTTCTTTCACTTTCAACATTTTCATGACCTTATGTTTTGATGTGACACTTAAAAATAGCTTACAGCTGAAATTTTGAAAGTCAAACGTGACAATATTTATTTTTCAATTGGAGGCTTCATTTTGTTTACATTTATTTTAGTTACATATTTAGATTCATGTCTATCATCTTATTTTGTAGATTCTCTTGGCTCTATTTTCTTGTTTCTTCTCTTTTCTTACCTTCTTATGGACTGACTTTTTTCCCACAGTATTTCATTTCTCATTCTCTCTATTATTTGAAAGTTAAACTTTTCGTAAATATTCTTTTAGTGGAAACTCTAGAAATTTTGGGAACTACTTTATTATAAGTCTAAAACTGATCAATTTTCACTCTCTTGAATAATATGAGGATCCTAGAACATTTTAACATCAATCACTTCTCATTTACAAACTATTATTGTAATGGATTTTAGATCTATTTTGATATTTTTAAACTATATATATTAGATGTTATTTACATTGCTTTATATTAGTGTTTATTGGGATTTTACAATTTATTATTTAACCATTTTCTTTGCTCACCATTCATTCTTTAATCTAATTTCTTCTTTCCAGGATCAATAATTTTCCTTCCATCCAAAGGACATTTTTAAGAAGTTCCTGGGAGGAACTGTTGGTAATACTCTGCTTCCTATTTGTCTAAATATATCTTTTTTCTTTATTTTTCTTAAAAGATAGTTTTGTTACTTATGTATTTCTAGATTCTTAGTTATTATCTCTCAGTACGTTGAAATAATTGTTTCACTATTTCTGGTTTCTGTTGCTAGTGTTGAGAATCTCTTGTCAACCTAATTGTCACTCTTTGGTATATAATTTTTCTCTTTTTTCTAATTGCTTATAAGATCTTCTCCTTTGCCTTAGTGCTCTGGAGCTTTGTTAATATTTGTCTAGATAAGGATTTGATGTTATTCATTCTGCTTAGGATTCATTGGAATTTCTGAAACTGAGGCTCTTCAGGCTGCTCTAACAAAATACAGCAGTCTCTTCTGGCTGCTGTAACAAAATACCATAAACTGAGTGGCTTACAAACAACAGAAATTGATGTCTCACAGTTCTGGAGGCTGGGAAGTCCAAGATTAAGGTGCTGGCAGATTGGGTGTCTGGTAAGAACTGGGTTTCTGGAAGAAAGCTGTCTTCTCATTGTAACCATACATGTCCAGTCAGAGGGGAGAGTGATCTCTCTGGGGGTCTCTTTTATAAGGGACTAATCCCATTAATCAGAACTCTGCCCCTGTAATCTGATCACTTCCCAAATGCCCTACCTCCTAACACCATCGCCTTGGGGGTTAGGATTTCAACATGTGAATTTGAGGGGACATAAACAGTCCATGGCAGTGTCTTAGGCTAATTCTAGAAAACACTGTGTCAAGCGATATTATCAACTGTTTCCACAAGGAATAAACTCATGGAGACCCACTGCCACAAGTAGACAATTAAAAGACGATACTGGGACTGTGTCAGACTTCCCAGGAAGCTCTTTAGTCTAGATGCATATGAATTCCCAAAGGCAGACTGCTGATTCAAGATCTGGCAAATAAAGACTTGATGAAGTATGTCTGAATTAACCAATGAAGGAAATAAATGTGATTATTTGTTTTAAATATTGTTGGCATTATTTCTATATTCTGTTTTCTGATGGGCACATAAAGAACCACTTTTATTTCTTGATCTATTCCTAATTCTTGATTTACTAGACTCTATTCTCACTAACTGAAACACCTTAAAAACAATATCCACCAGCTGCAGTGGCTCACGCCTGTAATCCCAGAACTTTGGGAGGCCTAGGCAGGTGGATCACTTGAGGTCAGGAGTTCAAGACCAGCCTGGCCAATAAGATAAAACCCCATCACTACTAAAAATACAAAAATTAGCTGGGCATAATGACACACACCTGTAGTCCCAGCTACTCAGGAGACTGGGCAGGAGAATCTCTTCAACCTGGGAAGCGGAAGTTGCAGTGAGCCAAGATGGCACCACTGCACTCCAGCCCAGGGGACAGAGCGAGTCTTCACCTAAAAAATAAAAAAAGATATATTTTTTTCTTTGACATACCAAAATTCAGAATCAACTATTTTCCTGAGTCTTTTTTACATTTCATGGCAAAGTAATTATTTGCATAAGCTCAACAAAAAACTGTCTCCTCATTTTTATTTTTAAACTAGAATATAATTAGACAAAATGATTGTATAACCAAGGGCAAACCTGGAATACATTATCTGAAAATCAATCTCATTTTGTCTGATATGATAAACCTATCAGTAAATAGGCCTAACTTCACAGGTAGAACAAATGTCTGCAAAACGCTCCCAGGAAACCGATCTGATAAAAGGAAATTTCCTTCTTGGCAGGCCAGGAAACTTAGGAAATGTGGGAACCACCAAGGAGAAAAATATTAATTTATAGATGCTACAAATGAAATCTAGTGGAGATGAATTTTGGTTTTGTAGCCTTGGAATAATTGAAAAAAATAAGAGTGAATTTTTAAATCTCTGGAATGATGGAGGCTATTGAGAATGCAAACTTGAATTCCTTAAGGCCTTGCTGGAAAGAAGCTAATTGTCTGGCTTTAGTAGCTACTCAGCTCTTCCTGATCACACAATAGAGAGGCTTATATGTCCTAATACCACTTGCTGCTCTTTCTATGTATGGGAACCAGGCCAAATAACAAACACATAATGACACTTGCCCCCCGCCCCCCCCCCCCCCCCTTTTTTTTTTTTGCATGCATGTAATTTTAAATAATCTTTGGAGAATACCTAGAAACACAATGGGGAGTATTAAGAAAAGTTACTTGAAATTTGAAAGTAAGGCAAAAAGATGATCACCTACCATACATTGTCATTTAGGGCATCATTTAACAAGCTACCTAAAAGTCATCTGCCTCTCTAGACAGGGGAAGGAAACTTTTCTTCTTTTGCGATTTCTATTGATTAGAGACCAGAAAGCTTATGACTCTGGAAAGTTAGATGTTAGTTTATAGAAAATAATTACTGATGAGATGCAAACAATTTTTATCTGGCAAAGGAGATAATTCCAAAAGCTATGGCTTTTTTTTTTTTTTTTTGCCCTGTAGGACATTAAGCCATCAAAAATTGTTCAGAAATCGTAATCCAACATTACATATATATTTATACACATACATAAACAGCACACACACACATTTAATGTCTCTTCCCTTGAAATGGCAACTGGCTTTGTCATTCTCTGGTTCTCTTATTAATGAGTCAAATAAACATTACCATGTATTTGTATGAGAAAAAGTGGTTTTCTTTAACATTTTGAAAAGTATACTTGGCTATTCTTGTCCCCTGTGCATGTGGCCCATTAAAATCCAGAGTCTAGGCCACCAGAGGTCAACAAATACCAGCAATAGTGTTGCTTGCACTCTGGGTTCAGGCTTTATTGAGGAATTTCTTTACTTTTCTTACAGTTCAACTGTGCATTAAATTTAAAAAAAAAGTTCAGTGTGCTGTACTGAAAGGAATTTCTCTGAATACCTAGTCTGCCATATTGATTAAAATGCAAGCCCTTTCAATTACTTTTTAGGAGTTAGTTGTGTATTGTATTTTGCTAATCAGGACATTTCTGGACAAGGAAAATGCCTCTGTGGGTTTCATATCACCCCTACTTCCAATTTTCTCAGGACCCTAAAGGGTGGGAGGATGGCTAGGGCAGGAAAGGGCAGGATGAGTTCGTTCTGAGCCTGGGTCTAGTACAAAGGGAGGATTTGGGCAGCTGTGGGGCAATAAAGGCTCTGGATGTCTAAGCCACTGGAGGGAGGGAGGATTGAAAGGAAGGAGGGCAGAGGTGTAGCAGGGTAAGGCATTTCATATCCACATCCAAAGTCTTCCTTTGGAACTGCAGTGTGCTTGGCATGATTCCAGGGTGAAAAGGAAGATCATGCAGAACGGCATCTGCAACATATCTGCTGCCTCCTGAGTGATCAGGTTGGCAGTGAACTCGGCTGCTGTGCCAGAGCTGGAAGGCACCTCCCTTGGTTGCTTTCTCCACGAAAGCTGGGTTTGCATTGCATTCACTCACACTTTCTGAGTTTTGTTCCTAGGACTTGGGGAGCTGACTGCAACAGGCAAATCGAGAAAAGGTTACACGGTTTAGGAGTGAGTTGCTATCCTTGGTTATACACCCATGATGTGCCAAATCTTTACTTTTCCCCTTGGATGGCATCCTAAACTCTAGCAAGGAGAGGATGAGAGATTAAGAATAAAGAAAAAATAATAAAACACTGTCAAGTTGTGAAATTCAGCATGTTAGAGCATCTACTGTATGTGAAGCACTTTTTTAGGAGTATATGGTTCTTAAGAAAAAACTGCAGATTTTCTAAGACTCCTGATTTCGTATATTCTGCCCCAATTTCAGACTTATTGTCAGAATTTTGTCTTTGCTTTTAGATTGCAAACTATGTGACTATACCCAGATGTTCCTAGTTTTTCTTTTTTGTAGTCTGGGATCTGCCATTTACTAATTGAATACGTACAGACAAGCTGCCCACTTTCTCATTCTCTGCCTCCTCTTCTGTAAAATACAAAGACACCTGTAGAGTGGATATCTGTTGTTTGGTCCTGCCTAGAACCTCTTCTGTCTTTTGAGAACTATTTATTTATTTATTTATTTATTTATTTTGAGATGGAGTCTCGCTCTGTCTCCCAGGCTGGAGTGCAGTGGCCGGATCTCAGCTCACTGCAAGCTCCGCCCCCTGGGTTTACGCCATTCTCCTGCCTCAGCCTCCGAAGTAGCTGGGACTACAGGTGCCCGCCACCACGCCTGGCTAATTTTTTGTATTTTTTTTTTAGTAGAGACGGGGTTTCACCGTGTTAGCCAGGATGGTCTCGATCTCCTGACCTCGTGATCTGCCCGTCTCGGCCTCCCAAAGTGCTGGGATTACAGGCTTGAGCCACCGCGCCCGGCTGAGAACCATATATTTATTTGGGGAACAGCCACTTTCACACCATAGCCTCCCGATCATGGGGTTCTAGAGAGGGCTCCAGTTGCAGTTCCCATTATCCCTGGACACAGAGGTGACATATTTCCCAAACCAGTTAGAATTCTCCAGAGTTTTCCTTCTGGAATTAAGTGATTCCTCTCCTCTCTGGAGATAAAACTGGGAAGGTAATGGCCCCCTGAACTGCTGGATGCTAGGTTTTGGCCCCATGGAAAAAGCCATTCTGAGAGAATAAACTACCATGTTTGGAAAATGAAAAGAAAGAGAGAGAGAGAGAGAGAAATCTTGAGTCCTGGGGCTCAACTACTCTGCCTTCCCTGAGATAGGCTATAGAAACCAGTAGAAATGCCCCTCTCTGCCTAATCAGCTTTGAGTTAGGTTTCTGTCACTTGTAACTTAAATATTTCTGACAACTCCTGATCGTAAAGATTATCCAAAGATTATGTAAATTTGTTAAGCTAAAAGTACTACGCAAATGTACAACAAAATTATTATTGTTAAATGATCCTGCATTCAGGGACAAAGCAGATGTAGAGACACTTGACCTGGAATATATAGTTCTAGTGTCTGAAAACACTCACATAGGCATAGATGTGAACCGGAAGTAAATGGAAGTGGACCGAAAGTAATCCAGAAATGGACCAAAGTAGCCCCAGTGAGCACGTTTGCTAGTGAGGTTGAGGCGTGAAGTTATGAAAATCCTTGAACTTGTTCAGACCATGTTGCTCCTTGTGTGAAACTGTTGTTAGAGAACGGGTTCCTGCTGCAAATGCAAAATGTATGTGGCTGGGAATCTCTTCTTGGCAAATTCGAACCCATTATTAATTGCTTCTAATCAAGATCTAATAAAGAAGAAAATTTGTTTCAAAGAAAAGGACTGTTGTTAACTGAAGAAGTCAACTAAATCTCACAGCATATGTGTGAGGGAAGGGAGTGGTTGCTTTACATATTATTGAAATTAGCTAAGAGGAGAAGGAAAGCCAGTTTGATTATTGAGAACTGACTATGAACTGCAGGTAAAAATGCAGATAAAAATGCACTGACGGCTCTCCCCTTTGGGTAGCGTGTGGAGTGGGAGCAGCATGAGGTCTGGAAAAGTGTGGACATTAGGAGGTCTCTTACGGAGTCTCTTGGGCTGAGTCATTCATCAGCAAAAAGCCATCCCTGGGGCAGATCCCGGTTTGGTTTGGGGGGACTTTGGGTGCATGTTGGAGGCTCCCAGGGAAGCGCAGCTTTGTGGGGCACACTGTGTTTTCTTCCTGCTGTGGAAAATCCAGTGACCATCTGCCAGGTGGTCTGTGACCGTCTCTAGGGCTCTCTGGGATCCTGTTCAATTTTAACAAACACACAACCCTGATGTGCTGGCACTTCTGGCAAAAACATGTTTTGGCAAAGGCAAAATTGCTAATGAAATTAAGTAACATTCTATGTAGCATCGTTCCATGACCAATTTACCAACTTCTAAGTAAACTGGCACTTGAGCATCGTCTCAGCCATAGCCTCAGATGTTTCTTACCTGGACTGCAGAGAGCCCCTGTGGGGAGAAGGGGCGGGAAGGTTAGAAGGGAAGAATGCTATGGTCCATCATTTCCTTCCATATTTAAAACCTGCATGGCCTTTCCCTTCCCACTGTTTCTATCTGGCTCTACCTTGACAATTGTAAGGAGGTTTTGAATTGGCTAAGACTATATTTACCAATATACTAAGTGACAGAAAGCTCATTTAGTCCAGCTTAAACGAAAGGGAGACTCTTATGAGGATACCTGGGGGTTTTGCGGAACCCGGGACAGGAATGTGGTTATGGCAGAATCTTTGGAACGTGGAATTCAGCAGGGTCAGGGCTCGCTCTCCATTTCTCACCTCCATCCCTCCCTGTTCATACCTTCATGGTCCCTTCTCCCTCTTTCTACAAACGCATTGTCTCTACTTCTCTGGTTCATGGAGGAAACATGACAGCAGGTAGTGTAGCCTCAACCACCGAGGGAAAGACCCTCACATCCCTAGATGCTGGGAAAAAGCTCACTGTGCAAGCTGAGTCAGGTCCCCCAACCCAGACTGGCATTAAGGTCATAGCAATAGGCACTGTGCTCAGTGCAGCTGTGGTCAGGCATCTATGCCAGGATTTGTGACTGGGATTGGCCATATCCTATTGGAATATGAGGTTGCTTCTGCAGCTATGTGGGTAGTGAGTGGAGGGGTAAGTTCCCGGAAAAAAAGAGATTAGGGGTAACACAACCCTATAGCTGTTCACTACACCACTTGACTGGCCACGTGGCCCGAATCCCTATATCTCCATTCTGCTTTACTTGCCAATGAATTGCTCTTCCTGAAGCCCATCCTCTGTATGTGACTCCGGCTCAGAACGTTCTCTGACATCCATGGCTTTGAAAGTTAGGTCTCAGAGACCTAGAGTCTCTGACTATGAGGTTCTTTAGAGCCCATCTCAACCTACACTTTATCAAATGCGTGAATTTCTTCTATAGTTTCCCAGAAGTCTCTGCTGGTATATGTCCAGGGACCAGGAACTCACTACCACTACAGGAAAACCTGTTCCATTTTTCCAACTGCTAATTGTTAGATCTGTTTTCTCTCTAAAGTGACATCTTTCACTCATTGATCCTGGTTCTTCCTTCTGGGGTGTAATGTCTGATGTCCCCTAGAGCTAGTTTAAAGCAGTTGTAATTCCATCCTTACTTCCCCTTCGGCATGTCTTCTTGTTCACAGCCAGAATACCCTCCTTTTCACTTTCCCATATCCAGTTCTTCTGTGTGTGGTTTTTCTTTTCTTTTCCTTTCTTTCTTTTTTTTTGATACAGAGTCTTGCTCTGTTGCTTAGGCTGGAGTGCAGTGGCATGATCTCTGCTCACTGGAACCTCCGCCTCCTGGGTTCCAGCGATTCATGTGCCTCGGCTTCCTGAGTAGCTGGGACTATAGGCGTGGACCACCACGCCAAGCTGATTTTTATATTTTTAGTAGAGATGGGATTTTGCCATGTTGGCCAGGCTGGTCTTGAACTCCTGGCCTCAAGTTGATCCACCCGCTTCAGCCTCCCAAAGTACTGGGATTACAGGTGTGAGCCACCATGCCCACCTCCCATATACATTTCTAATGTGCTATTACATTCCAATCCTCTCCATTTTAAAACCTCCTCTCCTGATGTGCTGTAGTTTGTCAAGGATCCTCTTAAAGCGTTTTGTTCAGTACTGAAAACCATGTGCCAGGAAGACCTCCTCAGCTGAGAGAGGAATGGATGCATTGCTGCAGACATTCTGAAGCTGATATTTGCACTCACGACCCTCACTTTGGGTAGTCTCATCACACTCATGATTATATTCAATTTCAGTCCATGGAAACTGCCTTAATTCCTGTGATTTAGTCTAATGTTGAGCACAGGCCAGTTTCTATCCCACTTCTTCCTGTCACAGCTGTGTTGTTCGGCCTTGCTGCAGAATCCAGAAGCCATCCTGACCAAAAGCGGGAATAGCCCCCGCCCCATTGGTCTGGTGCTGGTTGACCCAATGTCCCAGTCTGAGAATTGCCTTTCACCTTGTATTTGAGATCTGGTTTCCATCTTACCCTCTACAGACATTTAGTGACTTTATCTTTGTGAGAATCAGCTGAAGATTCTGGCCCCCATATTAACCCATTTATGCTGGAAGTTGCAATGTTTTAAATTTTTGCATAAGTGAAAAATCAGGCCTTAGTGATGACCTTGAGCAGTAGGATATGAGTAACTCTCACATACTTAGCATTCCAATAATGGAACACTAGGCATAAGTGGGTTTTAATATCTTAAAGCTCTGCTAGATGGATGAGTTTTTCCCTTGCTGAGACATTTCCTGCGGATTATGAGCCTGCTTACTGAGCTTCCCCCATCACCTCTTCCGGGCTCTCCTCTAGCTCTGCTGTCTATCTGGTTACTCTGTTCGTAGGTGTTGGACCCAGAAGTTGAGGCTTGATTACACACCCACTGTCTTCTCTTCTACCACATAGGACACTGAGCTATGCCTGTACTGTCTCCCACGACCCGCCATGGAGACTGAGAACCCGTAAGCTGTCCTGCTCCAGTGGACAGTTGTAAATTCAGATCCTAAATCTTCCCAAGTACCCTCATGTCTTTAAAAGTTTGTCAAAAGGAATTCTGCTATGAAATCAAGGAAAATTAAAAAAAATGTTTTCAGTGCACAGGTTAGGGTGTGTGTGGTAGATTATAAAAATGCACACAATTCTTCATTGTTCTTATAATGAAGAGTCTGTTGTCCTATTCTTTGAGTATGGGTTACCCTGTGACTCTGTGACTTTCTTTCCTTCTTATGCCCATTTGTCCCTGTGCCCACCCACCCCCACCCCCTCAACCTTCTGAAGCAGTGATGGCTTTCGTTTTTTTTCTTTTTTTTTTTGAGACAGAGTCTCACTCTGTCGCCCAAGCTGGAGTGCAATGGCACAATCTCGGTTCACTGCAACCTCTGCCTCCCGGGTTCAAGTGATTCTCCTGCCTTAGCCTCCCGAGTAGCTGGGATTATAGGCACACACCACCACACCTGGCTAATTTTTTTGTATTTTAGTAGAGATGGGGTTTCACCATGTTGCCTAGGCTGGTCTCGAACTCTGAGCTCAGGCAATCCACCTGCCTTGGCCTCCCAAAGTGCCAGGATTACAGGCGTGAGCCACTACATGCTGTTATGGTCAAAACAACCAGTCGAGTTATTACAGGCACTTTAAAAAAAAACAGCTTCATTGAGATATATTCACATAACATACAATTCACCCATTTAACAAAATACAATTTGATGTTCTTTCATGACACTAAATCTGCTGCGATCTTGATCTTAGATTTCTCAGCCTCCAGAACTGTAAGAAATAAACTCCTGTCCTTTATAAGTTACCCAGTCTAAGGGTTTTGTTACAGCAGCATGTACAGACTAAGATATGAGCCTATAGTTTAGCTTTTTGCTTAAAAGGAATATTTTTCTCAAGAGCACCCTGTTTCAAATAAAGTTGGTTGTTCTGGAGAATATTTTGGAGCTCTCTGTTTTCACCTACTGCCTCTTTCCACTTGTCAAAATCTCTGACCTGCTATCCAGGGAGCTGAGCAGGAGCAGTAGCCTCTGGTCTTCTTGACTTATCTCTCTTATCGTGGAACCACTGCCTTGGGAGTGAGCTGGGGCAAAGGTGACCAGCTCCAATTATTCATGGGCTTCTGTACCTGAGGTAGAGGCTCCATCCCATGAATGGGAGCTTGACAGAGGAAGGAGGAAGGTATATTAGCCACTTGGTTGCACTCATCAGAAATTTAGCCATTCAACTTGTAGTTGGAGAGGATGAGAAATGCTGATGGCCAGTTCCCCATTATGAGTTATGGCAACCTCTGATTGAATAAGAAGATGGAGCTCCATCTTCTTGGCCATACCCACTTGGAGTGGAACTTCCATTAAGCTGAGCTAGGGTAGGGTGAGGGAGGGGTTGGGGTGCAGTTCAAATGCCATGAACTCTTATTCTTCTTAGTGACTTCAATAGACTTTCTTGAGTAATTGTTTCTTCCTTTGTCGTGTGCCCTTTTGACAATTTCCAGACACTTTGAATGGTTTGTTTAAGTAAATTCCACCAGTTTTTCTTTTTTTGACTGGGGACTGCATCCATGGAGTTCCTCCTGCTACCATATGGGAAGGGGACCAAGTTATTATAGACTCCGAAACTCCCAGTAGAGACCATAGTCTTGAAAGTCTAGGCTTTCAAGAACTGGAACCTATAAGAGAGAAATGGCTTTTATTTTCCTTTTTGGTCCAAAACCTTGGGTTTGAAAAGCAAGTGCTGAGTATTCTTGAGGACTGCTGGTTCTCCTTCAGTACATCTGTTTTCATTTCCTTTAGACTTACTATGGTGCAGTAAAAATTTGTGTGTGTGTGTGTGTGTTTAACACACTGTACCTTGAATGTAATTATTTATACATGTCTCAATTCCTTCCTTAATTTGTAAAATTTTGGGGGGCAAAGGCCATGATTTTGTTTGGTTTTGTAACCCTTAGAACTCCCCATAAGTCCTTATAGAATGAATTATATACCTGAATAAATGATGCAAATACACATATCACTAAATGACATTCTGGTTGCTCCTATGTCCCTACTATCATCTCAACTCTGGGCAACCCAGCTTCGCTGAAATTCACCATTCTGTCTGAGTTTCCATATGTGACTAATGTCTTTTTACTGTTCTGATCATTTATCCATCTTTTGCAGACAGTTCTAAATGACATCTTTATACTCTAGGCTCTTTTCCTTCTCAGGGCTTTAGCAGTTGTTAATCCATGTGCCCAGGATGCTCTTCCCCCAAAGCATGGAATGGCTGGCTCCTTCTCATTACTTACAGCAGTATAAACGTCTAAAATTATTTCTCATCTGCTAGTTTACTGTCTTTCTCCGTACTAAAGCATCATACAAGCAAGGACCTTGACTTGTACACAGTTGAATCCCCAGTTTCTATAAAAATGTAAGTAGTAAGAATTTATAAAGATATGCTTTTTAGTGACTTTAGTGAGTTTCCTCAAAGAGAAGCAAACCTTTAATTTACTTCTTTTTTTTTTTTTTTTTTTTTTTTGACAGAGTTTTACTCTTTTTGCCCAGGCTGGAGTGCAACGGCGTGATCTTGGCTCACTGCAACCTCTGCCTCCTAGGTTCAAGCAATTCTCCTGCCTCATTCTCCCAAGTAGCTGGGATTACAGGCACCCACCACCATAGTTGGCTAATTTTTGTATTTTTATTAGAGATGGGGATTCACCATGTTGACCAGGCTGGTCTCAAACTCCTGACCTCAGGTGATCCACCCACCTCGGCCTCCCAAAGTGCTGGGATTACAGGTGTGAGCCACCATGGCCAGCTGCGAACCTTTAATTGAAAACTTAGATTTCTTTTTTTTTTTTTTTAAATAGAGTCTCACTCTGTCACCCAGGCTGGAGTATAGTGGCATGAATGTGGCTTACTGTAGCCTTGACTTCTGGTACTCAAGTGATACTCTCACTTCAGCCTCCCAAGTAGCTGGGGCCACAGGTGTACACCACCAGACTTGGCTAATTTTTAAATTTTTTGTAGAGATGGGGGTCTCATTTTGTTGCCCAGGCTGGTCTTAAACTCCTGGCCTCAAGCAATCCTCCCACCTTAGCCTCCCGAATTGCTGAGATTATAGGCATGAACCACCACACCTAGCCTAAAACTTAGAATTGATACTTAACCAAGTCAAGTCATCCAATCATAGAATTATCATACTGTCATATGTAGTATTGATAGTTTTGCTCCATTTCTCCATGTGTACATTCTTTTAATACTGCCACATGAATCCCAGGATGCTGTTCTTGCCCCAATATAGACAACCAGACATGAACTACCTACTTTGGTGAAAAAAAAGAAAAAAAAAGAGGTCTCTATAATGTCTGACACTAAAGTGGTGAATTCTTGACTTCTAAAGCTAAAATCACCATTCAGATGTAAGGTCAGAAAGATTTAAATGGGGATGACATCTGGAATAATCCATTTTTCCTTGAAATTCCTTCAAAACTCTAGAGTAAGGCACAGGGAGGAGAGTTAGAGGAGAATCTGAAGAGTTTCCAAGGGCTGTCTTTACATTGTCCCCCTTTCAGTTTAGTCTTGAAGGTGCAGCAACGTATGAAGATATCTGTCCTTTCTAGGGTTGATAATTCCACAGTGGAAGTGTGTCACCTATACCTCTGAGTGTCAACAGCCTTGCCAGTGTCTCCTGAGCCACAGTGGCATAGGATATTAGAATAGAGATGGGCTCAGGATGTTAGCCAAGAAAGGCCCCAAAGAGAGAGGACTTGAAGCAGCCTGGGGCTTCAGGTTTGATGGTTGCAAGTGGGGGTGAGGGCCACAGCTGCAGGAGGACCTCAGGCACATCAATGGGGACAGTGAGGACAGGAGCCAATGACTTGGAGGGTGCCACTGTGGAAGACACTTGAGGCCCAGCTAAGACAGGCTACCCTTCAAGGGATGCTAGAACCGGAGTGAGATAGATCAAGAGGGAGAACCAAATACAAAGAGCTGCCCCTGAAGGCCATATTACACCTCCTTAAACTCACTTGTCATGTTGGGGGAAAAAATGGGGATAGGAGAGAATCTTAAAATAATTTCAAATTATTGAGATTACTGAGATGCAGTTTTAAAACTGAAAATGATGATATTCAGTTGTTGCCAACCAGATAAAGGGGGCTTTAATATAACTTTTTTCTTTCTTTCTTTTTTTTTTTTGAGACAGAGTCTCC
Organism: Piliocolobus tephrosceles; assembly: GCF_002776525.5. NCBI lineage: Eukaryota > Metazoa > Chordata > Mammalia > Primates > Cercopithecidae > Piliocolobus > Piliocolobus tephrosceles. Next base: position 20,385,519 of record NC_045451.1, on the reverse strand, counting down.
CTCTGTTGCCCAGGCTGGAGTGCAGTGGTGTGATCTCAGCTCACTGAAACCTCTATCTCCCCAGTTCAAGTGATTCTGGTGCCTCAGCCTCCCAAGTAGCTGGGATTACAGGTGCCTGCCACATGCCCAACTGATTTTTGTATTTTTAGTAGAGATGCGGTTTCACCAAGTTGGTCAGGCTGGTCTCGAGCTCCTGGCCTCAAGTGATCTGCCTGCCTCAGCCTCCCAAAGTGCTGGGATTACAGGTGTGAGCCACCGCTCCCAGTCAACTTTTCTAAATGACAGGAAAGTAAAGTTACGTTTTTGCTCCCCGGAGGCCATAATTGCAAAATTTATACTTGGCACAGAACATGAGAGGCCACCACTTGGTTTTTACAGATGAGAAAACTGAGGCCCAAGGAGTAAGAAGGGTAGTTCAAGGTGACACTACTATGTGTGGGCACAGCCAGGACAGCCTGGATCTCCTGGTTCTGGTTCCAGGCTCCTCAGTATCACATGGTGCTGCCTTCCTGCATCTATCAAACTTATGCAGAAAGTATTGAGTCTCACTGGTACATCAAGTATAAGAAAATGTCTCCCAGAATTTAAAAGAAAAATACAGCATTTAATTAAACTTAGGAGCCAAAATTTAACCGCTCTTGACTGTTTCATGACAGTTAAGTAGCATGGGACATAAAATCAAAATAAGCATCTTTTGCTAAGGAACGTTATCTTCCTTTCTATCTTTTTCTCTCTCTCCCTCCCTCTCTCTCTTTAATTATTCCTGACACTTTTCTTAGCATAAAATTCCACATGGCTGGTTGTAGCATCTACAAGGAAAAGTGAGGCAATCAGAACAGTCAGCTGGGGTAGAAGAGGGTGGTAATTTGAGAAATGGCTTATTTTGACAAGAGCACTTAGGCAGCAGAGGGGGAGATGGACTGAGGAGGAGGGATAAGGCAGCCCACATTTCCACCCTCTGATTATGACATCTCTAGGGAACAGAGCCGTTCTTCTGAGGCATACCCTTCCACAGATGCAAAAGATGGAGAAGGCAGGGAGTGACTCAGAGAGCTGATGTCTGGCACCATTAACCAGCTGCTTCTGACTCAGATCTGAGACGATGCAACTCATTCCTATCCAGACAGCTTGCAGTGTTTTTGCTAGGGTTGACCAAATTCTCAGTCATTCATCATATGTCTTTCTGTTTGTGCTTCATTGAAGAATGAGTTCTACCTCTCTCAATCAAGAAAAAATAGAACAGGATGCCTGAGGTTCTGCAGCACTCATGACTGGAGCTGCTGTTGGTTTCCCCCACCATCAGTCTATAGGCAATAACTTGAACTCACAAACTGGAAGCCTTACCTGAGGCTGGGTTTGCTTATGCAGCCTAGTGGCTTCTAAGGGTAGGAAAAATGGAGGAGAGGCTGTGTGGTGCAGCAGATGGCAGTTTGGATCTGGCAGACCTGTATTCAAGTTAGGCACCGTCATCTCTTAGCTCTGTGATGTCAGCCATGTTGCTTACCATCTCTGAGAACTACTACCCATTTTCTATAAAATAGTGTTTTTTTGGTAAGAATGAAATTGATAGTAAATATAAAGATGTACTTAACTGACACAAAATAAACACATAGGAAATGTTATCTGGCATTACTTCTGTAGCAATTACATCCTCTGCACTCATAAGGGCTACCCTGGTATGCTGAGAGTGCGTACCTTTGATGATGGCCTACCTCGTTCACCTGTTATCCCATTAGAGCTGTCACCCTGCACATTTACAGCTTTAACTGGATCCAAAGACAGTGTCTTATTCACCTCTGGATTCCTAGTGCCAGATGGAGCAAATAATTTAATAAATAAGAAAGAGAAAACTGTTGCTTGAAAGAGTTCTTAAATTTCTATTTCTGATTATCTCACCTGAAGGAAACAAGGCTGTCTAGGAATTATAAAGAGATGGTTTGTGGTGTGTGTCAGCCTGTGTTTATGGAATTTCATATGGAAAATTTACATTTTTATTTTCCATGGAAAAGGGAGAAATACAGCAATACTATGCTTTGATTTAAACTACATAATCAAGAAAATGCTATAATGACTAGGACCTAAGCAGAGAGAGGATTCTTGATTTGTAACGCTAAACTAGATCTCCCCAGATGCTGGCAGAGCCAACGGCAATCAGACTCTGCTTTTCATAGGTCTTTGGAAGAACAAGCCAATTAGAGCTAAGACCCTGTATTTGATATCAAAGCAAATTGGAGATGGAAAAACAAAGAGCTAGGAACAGAGAACAGAGAGGGAGAGAGCTGATCCCCAGCAAAGGGTGGGGACTCTTTAGGTGCTTGATGAACCTGTGATGTTTCACTTGACTTTATTGACTTCCTTTGTAAGCACAAGTCAAGAAGACAAAACTAGGGGCCCAGCAGCATCAAGAATCGATCCAAGAGGCATATTCAAGATCACATCTGTCACAGCCACATCCATGCTGAGGAACCGTATGGATGCTGAGAGTGTACCCTTCCTTGTGAACAGGGCTGTGAGGTTGGAAGGATGGGTGGTTGGGTGTCACTGCTTCTGCTTTTTTGCTTTCATCACTTAGGCCTCTTTTCCTGTTTTTTAAGGGCCTACTGTTAAGGAGGTGCCATATGAACAGTGTTGAGGATAATTTTTGGTAAGTGCTTCTCCCTTGCTCCATTTTCACTAGCGAATTTAGGAGCTGTTCAGTAACATTTCAAGAGAGGTTCGAGGATTGCCTAGTCTTTTAGAGAAGATGCTGCTGTAGGTAGAAATGTGACCTTGATGGATTCTAAATCCCTTTGAAGCCTTAGATGTTATGATCCTAAAAAACAACTGGCCAATAGCTGGGTGATTTGGACTGCAAATTCACCCATGGCCAAGACACATAGATCATTTTGTTTGAAATATAGGGCTGCTGGAAGAGTGGTTATATGAAGAGTTGCCTCAGTTCTCCACTTTGCTTTGGGTCAACAAGACTTAAATATCGAACCATTATTTTGAATGTAATTCCTTAAAAGCCTAGTCCAACAACTTAAGTTTCCCCCTGCCTTCTAGATTTATTATTTGTATGACATTGATGAAAAGTCATTTCTCTCTCTCAGCCTTAGTTCATCATCAGTTAGGTGAAAAAGTTTTACCCATGTGATTTCTATGGTACCTATGGTACCTTCTAACTTTGACATACCTTGACTGTCTACAATCTTTTTTTTTTTTTTTGAAATGGAGTTCTTGCTCTGTCACCCAGGCTGGAGTGCAGTGGCACGATCTTGGCTAACTGCAACCTCTGTGTCTTGGGTTCAAGTGATTCTCCTGCCTCAGCCTCCCAAGTAGCTGGGATTACAGGTGCATGCCACCATGCCTGGCTAATTTTTGTATTTTTAGTAGAGACAGGGTTTCACCATGTTGACCAGGCTGGTCTCGAACTCCTGACCTCAAGTGATCTGCCCACTTCAGCTTCCCAAAGTGCTGGGATTACAGACGTGAGCTACTGCGACTGGCTAAAATCTTATTGGGTGGGATGAGAATTTAGTTTATCCTTTCGGGAGGGAAATTTAAAATTTAAATGTTAATGCTCTTTGGCTAAGTGATCCAATTTCTAGGAATTTTATCTTACAAAACTACCAAGACACTGCCACCTCCCACCCCCCAACACGCCATAACATTGCTTCAAAAGCAAAAAGTAGAAATAAATTAATAAGAAGGGAGAGGAGAGGGGCTAGGTCTGGAAGGACACACATACTTCCAACACTGGGAAGTAACTGGGATTGCACTGAGAGTGGGGTGGGGTTAAGGGAGATTTCATTTGTGTGTAATTTGGGTTTTCTATGGGAATATTTATGTGTTACTTGTATGACTATATGAAAAAAAACCCACCCAGCTTATTAAGTCAGATATTATGTTTGGTGGTTGGAGCAACTTCTTCAATGATTAGTTATACGACTCAGGGTGCAGTCAAGAGACAAAGATCACACCAGTAATTTGAACAGAGAAAATTTAATGTGTTAGTAACTAGCAACTAATAACAGTGGATTAACTACTAAGGGAGTAAAGAAAATTCTAAAGATTACAGGACTAGCAGATACAAGGAGTAGCCACGACTTACAGGGCTGAGGCAGTATACCCAAGAAAAGAACAAACTTGAAAGAGGATCTGCCTCCTGATGTCTGAGATAAGATTTCAAAGCTGTGGCTGTGTCCCCTGGATGGTAGAGAAGTTCTCTGAGGTGTGATGGGCTAGGATGGCAAGTAGGAAACTACCCACAGAAATGCCAGTGAGATGCACTGGAAGGCCATCTGGGGCATGGGTGAAACTCAAAGGGGAGTCAACCTCTGTGCAAACATTGCGACTTGCTGGAGGGTGAGCAGCACTGGGAATCACGCGTGCCACTGTTATCTAAATACCACAGGCATCTACATACCACAGGAACAGGGGGAAAGGCACACGATGGCCTGCCCTCCTCTGGTGTGCCCCAGTGCTCTCTATTGGCAAAGCTTAATATTGTGTCAGCTGGCAAAGGACGAATATTCACAGGGTTCAGCTCTGTATCACAAAGCAGGGCAAGGAAGGGTAGATTTGGAGAGAGGCCATAAATTGTTCAAAGGCACAGGTCGCTTATTTAGCTAATCAGCTTCCATATGCATCCTCCTGTACATGTTTGAACTTCTGGACAACAATTGAACAACTCTATATTTTCAATGAACAAGCAGCAGTTAACCTTTGAATAAGTGAAAAAGTTCTCACTTTCTCCAAAATGAGGACATATGCAGTCCCAGTCATTGTATACTTGCTGGTTATATTAGTTATTTTTTAAATTCAGTCACAGTTCCACTGAATATTCTGTTACCTAAAGACTAAATTGTAAAGTTAACCTCCAAGAACTTGCATATAAATGGATAATAGGTAGGAGGAAGAAGAACAAAATGGTTATAACATGAAAATTAATATGTACATATAATAGACAAAGAAAAAATATGCAACTCTAATATAGCCCTCATTTCTATAATTGGCCACAAGGTCAAGGTGATGATTTTCTTCTACCACTACCCATTCTATAGTTCTCTTATTTTCAGTGCAAACCTTGGCTGATAAGTATTGTTTATATGGTGAAGTAACCAAAAACTTTGTTTCTCAAAGGTCTGAGTCCTCAATAGCTCTGTCTTTTAAAACATTTTTGGCTGCCGTAGCCTTTTTTATTGATCATGAAAGAACTAAAAGACATCCTAGAGTACCCAGTGGGTTTCAGGTAGGGCTCTCCTTGGCCCCGTTTTGTAGTGGCAATCCGATTTTCTTCTGGTAATCAGAATCAGCTATTCCAGCCACTTTTCTGCTTTCTGATTCAGTGTATAAGGAGCCCCAAGGGGCTAGAGGGTAGTTTCATCTGCCAATTTGATGGAGCCATTGCTGTGTCCTTAGCAGGATCATGTCCCCTTGGAGAATAAGATTTCCAACTAGTGGAGCTTAAGGTTGCCAAAATGGGAAGCAACTTTTTGAGCGTACATTACTGGGTATAATAGTGAGAGGAACCAATCTCACCTCCACTCTTTTATTTCTGGACTCATGTATTCTGGCTGTGGAAACAGCACCACATAATTGTTATCAGTTGAAAGCATACACTGCATTCTATATAGACGAAACTAAAATTTTTAGAATTCTCTCCAAATTGATATCATTATCAAAGCTTCAGGGAGCCCTCCTACTTTTCAATCAGGCCAGCTGCTTATGAGTGATGAGGTACGTAGTAAAAGCAGCTTATTACATAGGCATGAACCAATGCTGAATATGTTCTTTGCTGTGAAATTAGTTCCTTGATCAGAAGCAATAGTGATGCTGCATGTAATGCCACGATGTTGGGTAAGGAATGCTATGAGTCCACAGATGGTGTTGCTAGCAGAAGTATTCGATGCAGAGAAGGCATATCCATATTTGGATATGTATCTATTTCAGTGAGAACAAATCTCTTCCCTCTCCATGATAGAAAATATCCAATGTAATCAACACCTGTGACCAGCTGGCTGGTTAGCCCAACCAAAAAATTTTGCCATATTGGGGCTCAATGTCAGTCTCTGCTATCTGCAGAGTAGGTAATCAGCAGTGGCATTATTCAGGTCAGCCTTGGAGAAGGAAAGGTCATATTTTGGCGCATACATAACCTCTATCTTGATACCGTGTCCAATTTAGTTACAGGCATATTGAGCAAGTACTTGGATGACTGAGGAAAGAGGCTGATTGATATCCATGGAGAATATAATTTTGTCCTCTTGGTTATTAATAGCCTCCTCTGTATGATACGCATTTGATAAGCATTCACTTGGGACACAAATATCTTCATAATTTGCACCCATTTTGAGAGAGTTGTCACATACCTCTTCCAAAGACATTCTTGTCACCAACTTTCCCATACAGTTCCTTCCACATCCCTGATGATCCAGTCGAATAATTAGCAAATGTCCACAGATCACTGTAGAACCATGCTTCTGGCCCCCTCTCAACCCAATGTACTACTTTAAGTTTTGCCTACTGAGATGCTTTTCCTTCAGGTGTCCTTTGGAATCACCTCTATGTGGTGTGGGGCTGTTAGGTGGCACAACTGTCCACTTTCAGGTGGTACCAGCATATCATGCAGACCCTATTGTAAACCAGGCTTGAGCTTTTTCTTTATCAGTTAACTGCAGATGGGAAAATTCCCAGAAGGGGACTGAAGGTATGGACTGGAGGGAACGTAATGCAGTAGTATTGAAGGAGTCTGAGCCACCCGCTTATTCAAATTATTCATTCCTTCTGGATCTGCCTAAGCTTGGTCTCTTATATACCATTTCCACTTGGTGGCAAATTGCTGCTGCATACATCCATCCTAATGACTAGGTGGGTCATTAAATACTCAGTACATGATAAGAAGCTTGAGCTGCATGGTCACCTGAGGTCCCACATTTGGATTTTCAGTCCCTCCAAGGACCAATGGCAATATAGAAGCTGTTTCTTAAAAAGAGAAGAGTTATCTAGAGAGGGAGGCATAGGTTTCCCCCAAAATCCTAAAAATCTGCTCTGCAATTTTCCTTTGGTGGTTGCTAGAGTTTTCATATAGCTTTCTTATTTGTCATGCACACTTTGAGTTATTATTGTATCTGTTGGATAATGAGATCTAAGCGGTACAGTAGCTTTCACAGGAGCTGGATTTGCTGTAGAGTCCTCTCTTTTTATGGTCCCTTCTTAAACCAGAGGCTTCACTTTTTATGTTCCCCTCTTAAAACTGGCAGCCTCGTGGGTCACTGGCAGCCTATGAGTCACAGAGGGGTTAAAGTAACACACTCAAAGTGGTCTATGTTGTCTCCAGATTCCAAAAAGACCTACCAACTGTTGTGCACCTTTACTTGCAGTAGTTGTTTAGAGACGTAACAACTCATCTATCACTTTGGAAGTAATACCTCAACATTATCCAGACCATTGAACCACCAGAAACATCATTAAGATGGCAGATGTGAAATTTTTTTGTGTGTGTTTTTTCTCTCATGCCTTCTAGTTTGCATATTTCTAAGGTATCTAGTTCACTTTCTAGTTACAGTTCATCAGCTCCAATCAGTATAATTTTATCAATGTAGTAGAAGAAAGTGATGTTTTCCAGAGTGTCAAGATGATAAAGATTTCTGTAACTATATTATAGCAGGCGGCAGGAAAGTTGACATAGTCCCAAGATAAGATTGTGTGGGTGTACTACTGGCCCCGCCAGGTATAAGCAAATTGGTTCTGCTGGTTCTTACAAATTGATATGAGGGGGAAAAGCATTATTTAAGTCAACAGCTGCATACCAAGTGCCAGGAGCTGTGTGGCTCAAATACAGATCTGGAATAGCAACACAATTAGAATCACCATTTGGTTAAGTTTATAATAATCCATAGCCATTCTCTAGTATTTACCCATATTCTGTACAGGTCAAACAGGTGAGTTAAGTGGGAATGTGATAGATATCACAAACTCTGTATCATTTTATTCTTAATAGTGGCCTTGCTTTCTGCAATTCCCTGCTCCTCCATGCCCAGGGATGCAGTATTGCTTCTGGTTTACTATCCTGGTGAAGAGGGAACTTTCTATGGGCTTCTACTTAGTCCTTCCTACCACAATGGCCCTTACCTATGGGTCAGAGAAAGAACTTGGGGATTCTGAGAGTGACAAGTATATCAATTTCAAATATACATCCAAGAGGTGAGGAAAAAACCACTGGGGGAAGGGGAGCATAGACAAATTGGTCCCACTGTAAGTCAGATGTGGGCTAAGGCTTAATCTGCCACCTGACTGCTATAAGCCTCCACTTTGACTTGTGAGCACGGTCACATTTTAGGTCTCTAGGAGTTCATCAATACAGAGACAATGTCTGCTAATTCCCAAAATATCTGGATAGTTCCTTTTCCCCAGTGTACAGTCACTCTTATAAATGACTACATGTTTCACTGGGAAAGCTTAGGAAAAAAGCTAAGGTATACACTACCTGACTATTAGTTATCTGAACTGTGACAGACTGGGACTGGCAAAGCGGAAACTGCCTACTTTGGTGCTGATGAGACTCCCTGGGAAGCCACCCTCTGAGGTATAATTTACACTTGCTAGGGAACCACTCTAAGTGGTACTGGGAAAACTTGCTGGAAAGCATGTACCCCTGGGTGTCCCACAGGCCACTGGAACTAGAAAGAGAAGCCCCTTCCTCCTCTAGTGTCTCTCCAGCACCATCTACTGAGAAAGCTTAACAACATTTAAAGTTATTCCAGCTGACAATGGAGAAATGTTTCCAGTATCACAAAGCAGAATGAAGAAGGATGAACTTGGAGCTGAGAGGCAAGAAATTGATAAGGGTATTTATTGTATCAGTTTTTAAAAAAGTGAGCACCTGTTACTTGCCAGGCATGGTATTTGCTGCCAGGCATGCAGAATTTAAGAGATCCAATTGATGGCAGCGGCTGCCATCACACTAGCTGTAGCAGGGAGGTGTGGCTGGGGCTGCACACCCCATGGAGCTGGTGGGAGCCCTGCTCCTTCTGAATTGGGGAAAGAGCTCCCTGCTTATTGCTGCAGCCACCCAAACTGTGGCTGGTGGTTTGGGTGGTTTAGTTCTGGTGCTTCTTATAAATTGATACAAGGGGGAAGAGCATTGTTTAAGTCAACAGTGTATACCAAGTGCCACGGGCTGTGTTCCTCAAATACAGATCTGGAATAGCAACACATAGACATGCAGGACCTGGGTGTCTCTCCAGCCTACATCCTGGGGGGCCTGGAAATCCCCTCCCCCACCCCTGCAGGCTCAGGGGTGTCTGCTCCTGCTGCCTGGCCTCTCTCCACTCCCTGTGCTGGCTCTGCTCTCAGAGTGGACAGTTGGGGTAGAGCCCTGGGGCCATGAATAGCAGGGTTCAGGCCAGGGCCTGAAGGCTGGGGGCTGGGCTGCCAGCCCTGCTGACCAGAGCAGGGACTTGTGGTGCCTCTTCCAGGCCTGGCCATGGCTCCTCATGGACCAATCAGCAAATACTTCCTCCCCTCTGAGGTTCATAAAAGCCCTGGGCTCAGCCAGAGCAGGAGAGAGGACAACCAGAGCAGGGCAGAGAATGGAGAGATGATGGGATGACCACCTCAGAGAGGAGCTATCCTTTGCTGAGATCTTCAGAGACATGCAGAGATGTCTGAAGAATCTGCCTGGGAGAGGAGCCACCCTCTCCAGGGTTGCTCTTCTCTGCTAAGAGTAGCAGACATCCAGGGTCTCCTCTCTGCTGAGAGCAGCAGATGTCAGGATAACCAGTGGGCAGAGACAAGCCATCCTCTTCAGGGCTTCTCTCTGCTGAGAGATGAACACACGACAGGACAACCTGCCTACAGAGAGGAGCTAGCTATCCCACTGTGGGTCTCCTCTGAGCTGTTCTAAAACTAAATAAAGCTCCTCTTTGTCTTCTTCACCCTTCACTTGTCTGTGAACCTCATTCTTCCTGGACATGGAACAAGAATTTGGGCAAAGGCACCACCAGTTGCAGAGGTTTCCGGGAAGAAAACTGACATACCAAAGATCTTGTAACACAATCTCTACCCTAGGGAATCACATAGATCCATGAGAAGATAGGAAATATACAGAATGACTATAAGAAAAGGGGTGTCTCATGTACAGCAGGGGAAATAGAAGAAGGGAAATCTGAGTGTAGCAGGGAAATGACTTCCCGCAGAGAAGTAGGGTTGGGCCTTTTTTCTTCCAGGATGTGGAGGAGTCTTCTAGACAGAGAACTGGGACAAAGGGAGGGCATTATAAAAAGGGACTCCAGCAGGAAAAAAAGCAGGGAGGCATGATCACATATGGTGTTCAGAGCACCATGAGTAATTCAACAATGATGCAGTACAAATTTCAAGAAGGGAAAGATTAAAGATGAAGCTGGTGTCATTCTATGTGTATGTGTTTAGGACTCTTCCCTGTCATGCAAAGGAGTTGGATAAATTCCACAAAGTCACATGGCATGAGCTAAGACACAGGCTTTGTTGGGAAACGTGCAAACTCACAAAGCCAAGGTCTGTAAGCAGAGGTGCGTGTAGTTCTCCAGTCTTCTCTTTTTCCCCATGGAGAAGTCTGCTAGGGTATGTGATAAACACGGCATAGGTTCTACTCCAGTGGATGGAGCCTTAGCCTATCTGGGTTTTTATGGATTAAGGGAGAAAATGTTCTTGTCAGCAGGAGAATACACAAGGCTGCTTAGCACACCCTTTACCCTGGGAAATTTGGAGCAGTGGGATGTTAGAAGTTTTTATTCTAGAAGGAGGAGGCTGTGGTCATGTAGGAAGCTAGGCTTGGGTGTTACCCTCTTGTGGAACCAGAGGATCCCCTGGGTCTCAGCTAGCTGCCTGTTTGGGCAACTCATGGTGGGCCCTCAGTCTCATTTCCAGACAATATTGCCCTTTGCATATCAGACAAGCATGCAAAGGCCAAATAATAAGGGTTTTATTGCCATGTTAAGTAGTTCTGCTTTTAACTGGTTAGGCAATAGAGACCACTAAAAAATTCTGAGTGGCAACTTGCTCAACATGATTGCACTTGCAGATTAAAAAGAACAGTCCAGTAGCAGTGTGGAGGTTAGACTGGAGGGGTGTGAGACCAGAGGCAGAGAAATGAATAAAGCTAAAGAAAAAGAAGAGGAAGCTTGAGCCAGGACACTGACAGAACATGAAAAGGAAAAGATATGGGAGATATTTGGAAGTAGAATCAACAGGCTTTCCGGCTAACAACTAGATGTGGGATAAAAGTTACAGGAGATTGCAGGAGGAATCAAGGATAACTTCCACATTTGTAGCTTAGAAATCTTGGTAGATAGAGGTGCCATTAATCAAGAAGAGGGATATGGGAATGAAGGAGAATAGCCGAAGATTTAAAAAGGAAGACAATGATGAATTTCCATCTTGGAAATATTGAGTTTGATGTCCTTGGGACACCCATGAGGTTGTGTCCATATGCAGTTGGATTTATGGGTTCAGATCTCTGCAGGAAGACCTTGCCTGGAATATAGATTTGAGAATCTCCAGAATATAAGTGTAGGCTGAAGGTTATGATGGGGGAAGAAACTGTACATGAGTGTAAGTATAAGCTCCCCCACAAAACTGCCAGAATAGTGACATTGAGTTATTATGGCAGCCCCAGCCCAAGGTCAAGAGGAGCAACTCAGTGAATCTTATGAAAAGGCTTAGAATCCTCTAGAGTTCGTGGAAAAAAGTACTTCATTTGGGAAGCGACCACCAGTGACAGAACAATGAAGAGAATGCTCTAGTTCTCTAAATTACTTATTATCATGGATTAAGAAAAAAACAGTAATGACAATTCTTCCTACTGCTTCTGAGAGTCTATTTTGAGTCAGATAGGTGCTTTTTACATATTACCTCACTTGACTCTCACAACATCTCTGTTAGGTAGTTTCGTTAGCTTCATTTTATTGAAGAAGATACTGACATTCAGAGATTACTTCACTTGCCTAAAGTGACCAGTTAGTAAATGGTAGAACTGGGATTTGCATCCAGAACACCATCAACAGTGCACCTTTCACTATGGTCTAAGCATGGGGTAAAAATTCATCCCTGAAATGCTTTGTGTCAACTTCATGGTGGAGAAAGCACCAGCCCAAGGACCTGGCATCAAGTCTTGGCAGTGCCTAGGTTGGCTGTTTGCCATTGGGTGCACCCCTTACCCTCTCCGAGAGGGGAAGTTCTCAGAAAATGACTGCAAGGAACATAGGGCAGGGGCTGGCACATAAAGTCACAACAAGATCAGGTAAAGAGAGGGAATATGGCCAGACCAGGAGCTGAGAAAGAGGCCTGCAGGGTAGCATACTTATCCCAGAGCCATCCACCCATTTCAGGAAATTCAGATTGAAGTTACTATTAGGGCAGCCTCAGGGAGGAAAAGACTGCACCAAAGAGCAGCCTTCTATGTGCCAGGGGATGGGTGGGTATTAATGTCTCCCTCCTCATCCCCCAGCAACAGTGTAGAGCTGGATGGACATCTCGATAAAGGATTCCCCACCTAGCACTGTCCCATGAACCTTGCTTCATCACGGTGCTGGATGCAGGGCAGGGGAAAGCGTACTTTCCTTGCTGCGGGCCCTGGGCTGGTGCTGGCTTCCATCTTAGTGGTGCTAGCCTGTCTCTGTTTCATGTAGTCTTCAGTGGCCTCCCTGTCCTTCACATCCTATTTCTTGATGACCGTCTCTGGGTTCACCGCAAATGGATTCATGGTTTTCCAACGGCAAAACAAACATGAGAACAGCTCAGTAGTTAGAGGACCTGTGTTAAAATGGAAGTTTATGACACGTCTCTCTGGTCAGGAAAGCACCAGGTGTATGTGAGTTACACTAAGAACAAGCTGCAGCTGCCATTAGAATGTCTGTAATACATGCAGAGAGATGGCAAAGACTTCAGCTATGAACCCGAAGGGTGGTGATCATTGTGCTGATCACTGGTAGTAATTAATGATGATGATGATGACTAACATTTAATGAGCACTATGTGTCACACACTGTTCTATGTGCCTTACATATAGAGTGACTCTTCATAACCTACTCCTGTAAGGTAGGTGTAACCATTATCACTGTAAAAAGAGGCACAGAAAGGTGAGATAACTTACTCAGGACCACACAGCTAGTAAGTTTTAGAACCTGGATTGGTACCCAAGGCTGTCTTTTGCTTAGAGCTTAGGCTCTAAACCTCTCTGCTAAGCTATTATTCCAGTGTACAAACTACATGTTATGGGTCAAATTGTGTCCTCCAAGAAGACATTTTCAAGTCCTAACACCTGGTACCTGTGACTGTGACCTTATTTGGATATAGGGTCTTTTATTGCAGATGTAATCAAGTTACAATGAGATCATATTAGAGTAGGGTGGATTCTAACAAATATGGCCTTTAACCTTAGAAGAGAAAAGGAAAGACACATACACAGAGTGGAGACAGCCATGGGAAGATGGAGGCAGAGACTGGAGTGATGCTGTAGAAGCTGAGGAATGCCTGGGGCTACCAGAATCTGGAAGAAGCAAGCAAAGATCCTTCTCTGGAGGATTCAGGGGAAGCAAGTCTCAGCAAAACCTCCAGAATGTCAGAAAACAAATTTCCGTTGTTTTAAGTCACCTGACTTTGGCATTTTGTTACGGTAGCCCTGAGAAACAAATCTGCTACGTATCAGTCACAAAAGTGGGGAAGACATCTTCGCAGGGCCCATGCTCCAATGGCTCCGTGCAGGCCAATGTGGTTTATACCTCCATTTCCAGGGTTCTCTACATGCTTGTATCTAACATTTATAGTCTACAAAGCATTTTTACATATCCTACCTGTGATTGTCATAACCATCAGGGCAGATGCTACAGACAGTCGAAAAACTTTTTAAAACTAGACTTTATTTTTATTATTTATTTATATTTCAATAATTTTGGGGATATAGATGGTTTTTGGTTATGTGAGTGAGTTTTTTAGTGGTGAATTCTGAGATCTTAGTGTACTCATCACCTGAGCAGTGTATGTTGTACCTAAAAGCTTTAGGCTTTATTTTTTTGGAGTAGTTTTAGGTTTACAGGAAAAATGAGTGGAAAGTATAGAGATATACCCATCTACTCCTGCCCTCCACACATGCACAGTCTCCTCCACTATCAACTTCCCCTGACAGAGTAGTACATTTGTCACAATTGGTGAATCTACACTGACACATCTTTCTCACCCAAAGTCCACAGTTTACATCACGGTTCACTCTGGGGTTGTACAGTCTATGTTTTGACAAACATATAATGATATGTACTCATCATTATAGTCTCATGCTCTCCCCACTACCGCTGGTAACCACTAATCATTTTACTGTCTCCATAGTCTTGCCTCTAGAGTTCAGGGGAAGGAGTACTTCACTGGGGAAGAGGTCACCAATGCCAGAACAATGAAGTTAACACTCTAGTTCTCTTAATCACTTATGTCCTGGATTAAGGGAAAAAATATTAATGGTAGCCATAATTCCTCCTACGGGTTCTGAGAGTCTATTTTAAGTCAGGTAGGAGTTTTTTTTTTTCATATTATTAATACCTCACTTGACTCTCACAACATCCCTTGCCTTTTTCAGTATGCCATGTAGTTGGGATCTTACAGTATGTAGCCATTTCAGATAGACTTCTTTCACTTAGTAATATGCAGTTAAGCTTCCCTCCTGTCTTTTCATGGCTTGATATTACATTTCTTTTTTGCACTGAATAGTATTTTATTTTCTGGATATCCTGCAGTTTATGTATCCATTCATCCACTAAAGGACATCTTGGTTACTTCCAAGTGTTGACAACTATGAATAAAGATGCTAACAACATCCATGTACAGGCTTTTGTGTGGTCATCTGTTTTCAAGTTGGTATTTGGGTAAATACCAAGGAGTGCAATTGCTGTATCATATGGTGAGATGATGCTTAGTTTTGGAAGGAATTGCCAAACTTTATTCCAAAGTGGCTGTAACAAATACAGTTTTTATTTGGTGGATGAGCAAAGGGTTCATGGAGGTGAATAAATTGGTCTAAGACTGGACAATATGCAGGGACTTCTACCCAATGTCTTCCTGTGTTGCTTCTCACCCAATGCTCAACCTAAGCAGGAGCCTGGAGGCCGGGCCAAAGGTTCTGACCTGAAGATATCACACTGGGTTCTAGGTTTATTGGTCACATTTTGGACCCTTACTCTATTCCCACAAACCTGTTCCACCCACAGCTTTGTGGTTCCTCATTGCAGTTGAGGGGAACTCTACCCTTCTAGTTCTGTAGGTTAAAAACCTGGAGTCAGCTTCAATCTCTTTTCTTCTTTCATGCCCTATATTTATTCTTTCAAAAAATCCTGAAGACTCTTTCTTCAAAATGTATCCAGATTCTGAATCTTTAGTACTGCCACCTTAGTTCCAGCAATTATTAGTGACAGCGTTAACTATCATCATATCTTCCCATGTACTAAGCACTGTGTCTTCCACTTACAATTTTATACATCTGATATTTGGAAGAATTTTACACAGACTAGCTTCTGAATCTGTACATTTCAAACCTTAGTTTTTCTCTCCTGTGCACATACTTCCAAGGCCAGGTGCTGCAGAACACTTTCATATCAGATGCCACTTCCAGTGCGACTCCCTGCCACGGTGCCAGGTGAGTTGGCACAGTGGATGGCAGTATTCCCAGAAGCCATTTTTTACCCCAGGATGGCAGGAAAGACCGTGAATCACATAAATATATTCATCAAACTCAAACTAAATGTATCTCCAACTCGTTTCCTCCTTAGCTGGATCCCCAAAATTCTCCTTGTTCCTCCAACAGGAGGGGAAATGTAATAGAGGTGAAGTTGGAATGCAAAGAAACAGAACTCTTGACCAATGGCAATTGCAATATCTTGTTTTTGAAAATTTTACACATTCTGTGGTTAAGTTTCTCCCACGCCTTGGAAAACACCTTTGAAACTGAAGGGACCCAAAACTTACCTTTCATTAGCTTCATGGTAAGTCAGCTTCTGGTATATTTTAAATTGCAACCTGATCCTTTCTCCCAGACCTCCCTATTCAACTTATCTGCTTTTCCTGTTGTCATAGCACCTCCATCCTTTAGGTACTGTATAAATTATCTATTATATCTGTCTTCGGTAGAATATAAGCTTCATGAGGGCAAGAATCTTTGCTTGTTTTGTTCACTGATGTTTCTCAAGTGCCTAGAACAAGGCCAGGTGCATGGTAGGTGCTCCATAAAGATTTGCGGATAAATAAATACAATAAATAATGCATAAACGAGTGAATGAACCAAAGGTAATCTAGGATCAGAATCGTGATGATCTAGGACTTCTAAATTTAAAACTTTGAGTTCTATTCCAGACTCATTTCCACTTAACCTTGGCCACGTCAATGAACCTTTCTGGGCCTCTGCTTTCTCGTGTATGAAATTAGGTGGTTATGTATTCATTTAATTAATATCCATTGCAAACCAACTGTGGTCAAGGCATTCAAAGATACTTCCTTGCATTCAAGTGGTACCACTCAAAACGCAGAATTCAGCGGCATCAAAGTCCAACCTCTTCCAAGCCCCGCCCACCTCACGTCCATCTTTAGGCCCCGCCCCAATTCGGTTCAGCCCGCCCCCAGCGTAGAGGCACCACCTTTCCTCGCTGCAGTCATCCAATAGCCAAGATACACGGCTAGGTGATTTGCGAGCGGGAGTTAGGTGTCCTCTTGGCGCCTGACCAGAGTCGGGAAATTCGGCTTCTCTTGAGTAGTCCCTTCCCCGAGTTGGACCCGAGGTATGCGGGGTCACTCGCTGCTCAACGTTCCCTCCGAAGGGTCGGACAAGGCTCCGGAGCCCTGTCGCTGCCCTCCCTAGGAGCCCTGGGTCTTCACTGGCCGAGGTGCCCGCTCCGCGGCATTCTGGGAGTGGTAGTTTTCTTCCTTCAGGTTCCTTCCTGGCTGGCCAGTGCCCAAGACTAGCGAGACTACGATTCCCAGACGCCCAAGCGAGTCGCCGGTCACGTGGCCGCAAGGACGCGGGGCCGGTGGGCGGGGGCCGGCAGGTGCTCCGCTGCCGTCTGTGACATCCAGAGCCGGCTGGCCGCTAGGTCCCCGGAGACCCCGCCATGGTACGCGCGGGCGCCGTCGGGGCGCATCTCCCCACGTCCGGTTTGGACATCTTCGGGGATCTGAGGAAGATGAACAAGCGCCAGGTGACGGAGGCGGGTGGTGAGCGCGCCCAGGCCGGGACCGGCTGTGCTTGCAGGGAGTCGGGGCTTCCAGTGCAGGGCTCCGGGAAGGGCAGCTCCCAGTGACTGCGGCCGGGCGGCCACCCGAAGCTCCCGCGCTGGGCTCTCAGGCCCTGGGTTCTACGGCCACGTGTGGGCACGGGTGTGCACTTCCTTGCCCTGACAAGAGCACAATTAGGGGAGGGTGTAGGAAAGGGGAGAATAGAAACCCCGTGCCATGGAATGTCAAATGTGGATGAGAAAGCCACAGCCACGCTTGTGGGAGAGTTGACTATGTGAGCGACAGCTGTTTGCGCGTAGTTGAAGGGCCACCCGGTGAAGAGGGAACCGATTTCTCTGTGGGGCTTCAGAGGCCTGACTGCCGGCGGGTCGAAGTGGCAGAAAGGCGAGAGGGAAGAACTTTCCTACAATGGGAGCTGTCCAGCGACGCCTCCCAAAGCAGTTTCTTTCCAACCTGGGCAGTTGTTTTTCCCCGACCGTGGGTCGGGACTCAATAATGCTCATTGTGCCTAGAGAGCTCACAAGCGGTGCGCAATCATTGTGGACTCAACCCGTGTTTGCAGCGGGATTCCAGAAACCTTCTCTAACTTCCGAGATGCCATCATTCTGGCTGCACTATGAACATAGGAGGCAGTGTAGGGTCTTTGGGCAGCTGGGGTGGTTGAATTCCCTCTCCTTTCTGAGAAGACCTCAGAGGAAAACGTTCCTCTTGCTCTCTCCTTAGCCACTTATTGGCCATCGTCACTGTCTTTGGGTCCTTATCTCTTCACTATAAGGTTAAGAGTGAGTAGGGATTGGAAAGGAAGCCCTCTCAGTCAGGAAGAATACGATTATGTAAGCTTCTAGGTAGAGAATTTGGGGGACCTGTAGGGCCTAAATATCACGGTGGATACTAATGCCACTATTACTACTAATAAATTGTGCTAAGAAAAGTGGGACTTTCCAACCAAGGGATTTTGATTGTCTTTGAAAATGGTATTAATTCTCATTATTTTGAGGGCATCCAGTTTCATTTGCTCCATCAGTTGAGATGTGGGGTGGTGCCCACGGGAGGTCACAACTACTCCCTTAGGCATATGTGTTTTTTCCCTCTCACTGTCCTCCCTCTCCCCCAAGTAAAATTTCAGACTAGTGCAGTGGTGTGGGAAAGTTTGATAATTTCTATTTCATCAACCGTGTTTAGGATGTGGTAGTGTCTAGGTGTGCACAGCTGATATACTCCTGTTTCTGGAAGATGAGTTGTAGTAGAGATTATCACCAGCTTAAAAAAGTAACTGCTAATGTCCTGAGCATTGATGCTGCTCACAAGAATACCCTCCAGAAGTAGAGCTTTGTTTAAAAATTTAGACTTAATGGCTGGGTTTTTAAAATGTCTCTAAAATTAGTACCGACTACTGATGGCTGTAATTGCAGACTGTCAGAAAAGGCCCTCTGATGAGTGTATTGATCCCTAAACCACTTTGCCCTTTGAAAGATCAGTGTGTTTTTTGCTCTCAATGATAAGGCCTGCCAGTAGCTGGCTGTATTGCCTGTTTTGCTAGTCTTCTAATTAAAATTCAGCAAGCTCAAATCTACTGCTTCTCAGTACTTTTTAAAAAAGCTTTGTCCGTTTGCCTTTTTTTTGTTGTTGTTCCTCTTCTTCCCTCCAAAATAGCATCTTATGACACCTTGTCAGGCCTGCATGCTCCACCAGTCTTGAAAGCAGGACCTTCTTTCTCTGCCGCCCCTGCTTACTGTTAAAGCAGAACCCACATGCAAGACAAGGGCTCTTTGTTTCTGCAGTGAGGAAGAGAGGAGGAGATACAGCTACTGGCAGTGCTGCTGCTGTCAGCCAGAATATTTGGTCTGAAATGTTTGCTAAGACTCTTAGACATTGGCTGTTTCATCTTTGGTTGACAATGACTGAGTGTGGACTTACTTCTACACTTTGTATGCTCATTAAGTGCTGAGCATACAAAGTTGGTAGGCAAAGGTGAACAACAACAAAAGCACCCGTGAAACATGGTGGTGGTTTTGTTTTTTTAGACCCCAGTCAGCTTGTCGGGAGTTCAGCCAAAATTACTTTTCTGGATTCCAGGATTTTAAGCCTAGAATCTGAATAGTAGGTTTCTTAAAGTTAAGGTGTTGCAAGTATGGTCTGTGGTTTCTTAGTTTGATTTTTAGATTTTTGTGTATTTGGGCATTTCCTTAGCAGGTGGATGGTTTGCTCAAAGGAAGTTTTTTTGAGGAATTGATTTTGCTTCCCCTTACTGAACTTTTCAAGCTTGGGAAATTATACGGGAAAATATATTCTTGGTACGAGGTCTTTACTGGATAAGTGGCGAGATTTTATAATTTGCTTTTATCAGCGTGGAGCCAGATGGCTTGAAACCTTGTCTAAAAACAGCAATCTTTGTTTAAAACCATGGTTTGGGGCTTTCCTAATTGGATATGTAATTCATTATGAAACAGTGGTTATTTATCAAGTCCTTTAAGTCAGGCAGAGCAGCTGGGGAGGTTTTTGAATGTGAATTCCAGTGAACAACTTCTGCTTTAGCGTGACGTGACTTGTAAGGCTGATTTTACTTTAGAAGCAGTGTTTTGTTGTTGTTGTTGTTGTTGGACACTCAATATTTATTGAATGAAGAGATGAATTTTTTTATCTCTTCTAAATGCTCACTTCTTTGCATTCTTAAATATTTGCTTTGTGATTTTTGATGTTTTCCGTTATGCTCTTTGAGCTTACGGTGAAATGGTGTAAAGACTTTGATTGTTTCATGGCAACTTTCTGGTAAATATTCTTCATTTGATGAGGGATAAAGGACTACATATTGGGTACAGTGCACACTGCTCCAGGGACAGGTGCACTAAAATCTTAGAAACGACCACTAAAAACTTAATCCATGTAACCAGAAGAAGCAATGGTTTAACGTATTATAGCCCAACACTTTGACAATGTCTGCTTAGCACTCCAGTTTCATTTTTCAGTCTACTGGGAATATAATGATAGTTTCATAATTTGCTATTGACACAGTAGCCAAGTTGCTTTAAAAAATGGTGTGTAGGCTGAGTGCAGTGGCTCATGCTTGTAATCCTAGCACCTTGGGAGGCCGAGGCGGATGGATCATTTGAGGTCAGGAGTTCGACACCAGCCTGGCCAATATGGTGAAGCCCTGTCTCTACTAAAAATATAAAAATTAGCCGGGTGTGGTGGCACACACCTATTATCCCAGCTACTCGGGAGGCTGAGGCAGGAGAATCGTTTGAGCCAGGGAGGCGGAGGTTGCAGTGAGCAGAGATCACGCCATTGTACTCCAGCCTGGGCAACAGAGTGAGACTCCATCTCAAAAATAAAAATAAAAAAGGGTGTAACTTTAATGTTGAATTATATTTATGTTCCTATTTTGATTTATTGCACCAAATACACTAACAATTATCTTAATTCACTTATGTCCTCACTTTCAGTTGTATCCTTCATAATTGCATCAAATTACCTATTGTTACAGTTTTAACATTAGCAAGAGACAGTTTTGAGCTCTGCTTTTCCTACCTTACATCAGTCAGAATACGTTTTCAGAATAGAGAATAGTTTAAAGAAGAAAAGTCAATGACTCATAATTTCACTATCCTAAAATATCCTCTCTTAGTGTCTTGGGGCATCTCTTTGTGTTTGTTTTATTGTTTGGTGAACTCCTACTGCAGCTTACATTTTTCACTCAACATACTGTGTTTGGTCATGTCATTAAACTTCCTTTTTATTTTCCTCCCCTAACCCAACCTGCTTTCTCCTCCACTCCCATTAAGTTCTTTATGCATTGTTTTAAATAGTGGACTAATCTGCCATTTTTCTTTTCCTTTTCTTTTTTTTTTTTTATTATTATACTTTAAGTTCTAGGGTACATGTGCATAACGTGCAGGTTTGTTACATATGTATACTTGTGCCATGTTGGTGTGCTGCACCCATCAACTCGTCAGCACCCATCAATTCATCATTTATATCAGGTATAACTCCCAATGCAATCCCTCCCCTCTCCCCCCTCCCCATGATAGGCCCCGGTGTGTGATGTTCCCCTTCCTGAGTCCACGTGATGTCATTGCTCAGTTCCCACCTATGAGTGAGAACATGCAGTGTTTGGTTTTCTGTTCTTGTGATAGTTTGCTAAGAATGATGGTTTCCAGCTGCATCCATGTCCCTACAAAGGACGTAAACTCATCCTTTTTTATGGCTGCATAATATTCCATGGTGTATATGTGCCACATTTTCTTAATCCAGTCTGTCACAGATGGACATTTGGGTTGATTCCAAGTCTTTGCTATTGTGAATAGTGCCGCAATAAACATACGTGTGCATGTTTTTTTTTTTTTTTTTTGAGATGGAGTCTTGCTCTGTCACCCAGGCTGGAGTGCAGTGATGCTATCTCGGCTCATTGCAACCTCCACCTCCCGGGTTCAAGAGATTCTTGTGCCTCAGCCTCCTGAGTAGCTGGGATTACAGGCGCATGTGCCTCCATGCCTGGCTCATTTTTGCATTTTTAGTAGAGTTGGGGTTTCACCATGTTGGCCAGGCTGGTCTTGAACTCCTGAGCTCAGATTATCTGCCCACCTCGGTGTCTCAAAGTACTGGGATTACAGGCATGAGCTACACTGCACCTGGCCCCATTTTCTACTCAGTTATTTCCCTATTGTTGCTCATTTATTGCCTTTTCCACATTATTAGAATTAAGACTGTAATGAATGTCTTCGGACCATAATTCTCAACCTGCACTCACCATTAAAGATGGTTATTTTATCACTATTTATTCAACAAATTGAATACTTAACTTTTTGCCAAGCCCGTATTGAATCTTGAGGATACAGCTATGAACAAGGCTGAAATGATGCCTACTTTTGTGGAATGTAAAGTCTAGTGCAAAAGACACATTAGGTAATTACATGCTTAATTATGATGCTGATGAACGATATTAAGAAATACAGGATGCAGTGAGAATATGTAATAGGAAGACCTAGGCTGGCCAGAGTGGAGGTTGGCAAACCCCATTGCACCACCTGTTTTTGTAAAGTTTTATTGGCACACAGCCATGCTCTTTCTTTTACATATTATCTATGGCTGCCTTCCCGCTACATTGGCAGGGCTGAGTAGTTTCAATGAGACTATGTGACCCGTAAACATAAAATATTTACTGTCTAACCCTTTACACAAAAAGTTTGCTGATTTCTGGTCTAGCCGGTCAGGGCAGGGTTCTGTTGGGCACTGGCATTTAAAGGTGGATGTAAAGGTGAGTGTTGGTAAACTGAGGGGTCCAGGGAGGGAGCCTTCTGGATGAAGGACCTGGGGTGGAAAGAAGCATGTGAGGTGGAAGCATGGACAGTACCACCAGTGCAGCTGGGGTGAGGTGAGCTTCAGCAGCTGAAGTGGGGCTGGGGGGATATATCAGACAGGGCGTTAGAGGCCATACTGTAGTTTAGTCTTCATCCTCAGAGTAGTGGGATATAATCAAAGGGCTTTAGGCAGGGCATAGACATGACCAGGTGA
The DNA here is from genome assembly GCF_002776525.5 of Piliocolobus tephrosceles. Taxonomy (NCBI): domain Eukaryota; kingdom Metazoa; phylum Chordata; class Mammalia; order Primates; family Cercopithecidae; genus Piliocolobus; species Piliocolobus tephrosceles. Next base: position 20,362,779 of record NC_045451.1, on the reverse strand, counting down.
CCAGATGTGCATTTGAAAACCAGTACAGTCAAGCACCATATAACGATGTTTCTGTCAATGATGGACCACATACACGATGGTGGTCCCATAAAATTATACCATATTTTTACTATGCCTTTTCTATGTTTAGTTACACAAATACTTAGGAGTGTGTTACAGTCGCCTGTAGTATTCAATACAGTAGCAAGCTGTACAGGTTTCTAGCCTAGGAGCAATAGACCACACCGTATAGCTTAGGGGTGTAGTAAGCGACACCATCTGGGTTTGTATAAGTACACTCTATGATGTTCAAACAACAATAAAATCACCTAACAACGCATTTTTCAGAATGTGTCTGTCATAAAGTGGCGCATGACTGCCCTGATTGTAGCACAGAGAATGGATCGGAAGAGGTGTGCATGGGCATTAGGAGACCTGTCATGACGCTGTCACAGCAGCCTGATGGGCCCCGTTGGTGATATTATGAGAGTGGCAGCAGTGGGAATAGAGAGAACTGTACAAACTCCAGACATGTTTGGAAAGCCAGAATGTATAGAATGAATGGGTACAGGGTGGCTCCAAACAGCAGGGCGATAATAATGTCCTTTGCTGAGAGAAGGATCACTAGCACTGAAAGCTTTTGGAGAAGGTAAGTTTAATTTTGACATGTTGAGCAGGAGGTGTCTTTAAAGACATCTGAGTGGAAACGTCAGGTAGGCAGTTGGAAGTCTCTGAATTGGGAGTAGTTAGCATGATGGGACCAATGCCAGCATTCAGGTAGAGGAGGAGGTTCAGGTGGAGGAGCAACTGGCAGGAAGACAAGAAATGGTCAGAAGTGGATGGCATGCCATCCTGGAAGGCAGGGGCCAAGGGTTTGAAGAAATGATCATGTGTGTTGAGAGCTGCTGGAAGGTCAGGTAAGGTGAGGGCCGACAGTTATCCTTTGGATTTAGTGAGCATGTGACTGATTATGTAGGTTGAGGACTGAATATAGATAGTGAAGAAGGGGAGCAACTTGGGGTAGACACTGTTTTGAGAAGAGCTGTGAAGGAGAAGAGAGAGTGTGAAAGCTGGAGGAGGATGTGAGGTGGAGGAAGAGTTTGTGATGGGAGAGTCTTTAGCTGATGGGAGGAGGAGCCATGATTCAACTTTCACTGCACCTCAGAATCACCCCACCCCTCCCGGCGATCCAGCTGGTCTGGGATGGACTTTCCAGGGCTTCCCCGATGATTCTAAGGTGCAGCCAAGGTTGAGAACCAATGGTATAGAGCAGTGGTTCTCAGCTGTGATTCCCACGCCAGCAGCTTTCGTGTTGCCTGGGAATGTGTCTGAAGTGCAGTCCTCAGGCATCGCCAGCTGATCCTAGTGCACACTGATGCTCGCACGCTGCCGCTGTAAAGAACGGTCCATACACCCAGAAGTCAGAACCACATAGAACCACCTGGGAAGTCTCTATTTGAACTTCCTGAGTGTCTCTTTCAGCCTGACTTTTCCAGGCCTTGTGTATTTTATTTATTTATTTATTTATTTATTTTTGTGATGGAGTCTCGCTCTGTCGCCCAGGCTGGAGTGCAGTGGCTGGATCTCAGCTCACTGCAAGCTCCGCCTCCTGGGTTTACACCATTCTCCTGCCTCAGCCTCCTGAGTAGCTGGGACTACAGGTGCCCACCACCTCGCCCGGCTAATTTTTTTTGTATTTTTTAGTAGAGACGGGGTTTCATCGTATTAGCCAGGATGATCTTGATCTCCTGACCTCATGATCTGCCCGTCTCAGCCTCCCAAAGTGCTGGGATTACAGGCTTGAGCCACCGTACCCGGCCGGCCTTGTGTATTTTAAACTGTATTTAAACTGTGTTTAAAACTATATTTTAAATTGTACTCAATGCTCAAAAAGAGTTCATACCACCACATTCCATCTCAGTTAAAATTAAATTTGGATAGTGGAGGAAAATGATGTTGCCCAGAGCCATGTGGTCCAGGTCCTCACTCCAAACTTAATTCAAAAGGATGTTCTGGAAAGCTGGTAGGGAGCTAAGGTAGGATCTAACTTGTCTAACATCACTGCCTCCAAAACACTAAAACTATATTAATAGCAAGGAGGTTTTAGAAGTTATCAGTTACTCCAGGATGTGCCCGGGAAAGGAAACAAGATCAGCCAAATACTAGAAGCTGGAAAACAGATGGAAGAATGGGAACTGGCACAGCCAGAGAAAGCAAGGATCTGAGCGGCACTGGGGGAGGCTGTGGCTCTTCAGGTTTGTGAGGCAGAGAGAGTCCTCAGAGACCCAGGAATTGGTGTCCCCAGAACTGGAGGCGAAGGGGAGATAGGGCTGAAATAAATTTGATTGGGTAGAAAAGCATAGAAGCAGTGAGACCCCTCGCTCTCCTGTCTTCCACCCAGAGGCCTCACCTTCCTCAGCAGAGGTCTGGGAGTTCATTCCCTGGAGAGGGGAACAGAAATCTCTGGAGGAAGGGCTGCCAGGCCTGGTAGGGTTGTGGCTCCCACCCTATAAGTGACTGTGTACACTGCATGCTGAGGGTGGAAAAACAGAAATGAGGGGTGAAGGACCTGACAGAACATGGGTCCTGAGGTATACACAGAGGTGAGCACAGGAGCCAGGAGAATAGGCACCTGCGGCCCGGTGGAAGGGGGTCATTGAACCAGTGGGGATAGACCCACGTGGGGATAGAGCCGTTTTGGTTCCAGGGTGTGTTGCTGAGAGTGGGTGGCCCCAGTGGAGGGAAGATCTTTGGAGATGTGGATGGGGGCCCAAGAATTGAGATAGCACAGTGTTGATGGACCACCCACCTGGCTCTGCAGGTCACCCCAACAACTGCAGGGGTTGTGAAGAGGAAGATTGAGGCAGGTACCAAAGTAAGGAGCCTCCCTGGCGGGCGGTGCTGGCGATGCCATGAGGGGCTTTGATTTTGAGTGGTCCTAGCCACAGCAGCGTTAGTCCCTGTTGCGCCTGGAAGGAAGGCGGATGTTTGGGCTGACAGGTCAGCTCCAGCCCGACAGGGTGTTGGCACATGGGCAGGTGGTGTTTTCTCCTTTGGTCACTAGGAGTTGGCAGGTGCAGCAGGCAGCTGTCAGCAAGGAAGAGCCTGTGCTTCAGCTTGTGCCATGCTGCAAGGAGCGAGGAAGCCCAGTGGGTCTAAACGCAGTGGTCTGAGGTAGAGTGGGTGGGCTTCTACCTCCTTCTCAGAGCTGATATAACTAGTGCTTATGCGTTAACTCGTGTGACCCGCCCACCTGTACTCTTTTTTTTTTTTTGTAACGGAGTCTCGCCCTGTCGCCCAGGCTGGAGTGCAGTGGTGCGATCTCGGCTCACTGCAAGCTCCGCCTCCCGGGTTCACGCCATTCTTCTGCCTCAGCCTCCTCCCAAGTAGCTGGGACCACAGGTGCCCGCCGTTATGCCTGGCTAATTTTTTTTTCTATTTTTCAGTAGAGACGGGGTTTCACTGTGTTAGCCAGAATGGTCTCGATCTCCTGACCTCGTGATCTGCCTGCCTCAGCCTCCCAAAGTGCTGGGATTACAGGCGTGAGCCACTGTGCCCAGCCCCACCTGTGCTCTTAACCAAATATTTGTTATTTACCTTTTAAAACATTTATGAAAAATTTAAACATTAAGATGTTTAGGGTTTCTGTTCACTGGTTTTAAAATGTCATTTTTAGATGCAGGATGATCTCATTGCCAAGCACTATAGGACTCGGAAGCTTCCGTTTGAGGCTAAAGGTAGTTCTAGGTGAATCCACGGTGTGCGGATCTGGGTGAGACCTGTGCTCACCATGCTGCACTGTGTCTGGGAATGGTCTTCATCGGGAGGCTCTGGTGGCAGGCCTTGAGTAGCAGAACTCTCTAGGGTACAAGGCGCTGGGAAATCCCGAAGAGATGATTAGGGCCTCCTTGAGGCTTTAACAAGACAGGCCTCACAGATTGCTTTTTTTTTCCTCCCTTCTCTCTCACTTAAGGAGAGAGATTTGCCAGGCTCTTTCCAGGGACAAAAGTTGAAATACTGCAGAATTTTGTACCTTGTGTTAGTTTCCTGTCCTAAAATCGTGTCTTTGGAAAAGTTTGATAAGTGCATCTCCAGCTTCAGGGTGGTGGGTCTTCTGCTATTGGTTTTCACTGTGGTTCCTCTTTTTCATTCCAGCTCTATTACCAGGTTTTAAACTTCGCCATGATTGTGTCTTCTGCCCTCATGATATGGAAAGGCTTGATCGTGCTCACCGGCAGCGAAAGCCCCATCGTGGTGGTGCTGAGGTAGGTCCCCCAGGCTGGCCTCCAGCCAAAGCCTGCATCACAAGGCTGCCCTGGGTCTGAGGAGCGGGGCAGCCTAAAGTGAAAACCTGTATGACAGCTGAAATTCAAGATTTTAATTGGATCAATTATTAGTCTTTATTGATACCTATTTTGAGAATGTTTCTTTTTTTCTGGCTTTTGAAAAATCTTATCTTTCTTAGTAGACATTTTAGGGCTTTAACCATGTTGATGCTCGTGCGCCTAATCCATTTCAAATGACAATTTAATAATATGGTATTCATGCATTATTTCTATACAAATTGATTTTTAAACATAACTAAAAATGTTACTTCATTTTCTTTGTACCAAACAGGCAGGGCGTCTGTATCCCGAGTGCGTAGCATTGTGTCTAGTATTTTTTTCAAGCTTCTTCAGTAATACTGGTGTATTGATGGCTACTATCTTCTTGAGACTATGATGCTTATAAAAGTACAGCATGTTTATTTTAGAAAAGTTACCACTAGAGTTAACTTCACACAGCCATAAAGCCATCCAAGGGGAAAAACTTCACATCAATTTGAAATCAAACGGCTGTGTTTGGGAACTAGTAGGTGCTTCAAGATGCTGTCTGTCTGGTGTGTCTTAGGTCATCAGATCTGTTGTTTTCACGGTGGCATGGTGGGCTGTGGCAGTAACTTGGGCAGAGTCACAGCTTACCAGTGCAGGAGCCGAGGCAGAACATAGGGCTCTTAGCTCCCATACCACTGCCCTTTCCCTCCACTGGGCCTTGCCACCACCTTGTGGGGCCATAGCCATGATCCATGCCCCACCAGGCCGCCCTCATGTGCTTGGCCAAGGGGCACACTTCTAGAGATGGAGTTTTCATAAATTTAGAAGACTGAGGACAGCCTAGCTCACAGCAGAGCTGTGGGACCTCCGACCCACTCGTGTTCACACTGTGCTTTAGGGAGGCCCCTAGCGTTGGGGTGGGTAGATTAGGAGTGGGGAGAAGGGAAGTACACTCATGGATTCAGGAAACCTTAGCCTTGCTTCACATATAACAGTTCGGACACTTATGTGTTTTATGTGGTTACACTGCCTGGTAAGAATTCATGTGAAGGAAGGATTTTAAGGCTTTTTTTTTTTTTTTTTTAAAGAAGAAGGAATCTAAAACCTCAAATTTAGATGGACCCTCTCCTTTAAGAGACAAGGAACCTGAGGCCCAATGAGGCCAGGCCTCAAGCATCTCCCAGTAACTTTTGGCAGAACCAACACTAGATCTGAGATTTCCTGGCCCTCCTCAGATTTCACAGACACACTTTCACACAGGAGCTAGTGTGAGATTGCTGCACTTAGGGATCTTTTTTTTTTTTTTTTTTATTAAAGCATCCTTTGTAATGTTAAAGCAATTTGGTTTGTTAACATAAACCAATGACATCCCTAAGGGATGTGTGGTTTTTGGGGGAATCTGGCCCATGAGGAAAGCAAGTAGACATTGATATTAGTGAAACATTGAAAAGAACTCCTGATAGGACATGAGAGTGACCCTTGATGTCCACCCTCAGGACACCTATGGCCTCTGTCGTCTGTGCAGGGATCTTTTCCCAGCTGCAGTTCGCTTACACCGTTACTTTTGTATCAACATCTTCCCACTGTATCTTCAGGAATTTTGTTGAAGGAGTAAAGATGAGGCCACAGATGAAGAAATTATCTTAAGCATTTTAGCTTTTTTTTTTTTTTTTTTAACCCTGAAACAATTACGTTTTATTTTCAGAAGAAGACAAAATAGAATTTCATATTGGGGGACAGAACAAACTCAAATCTGTTGACTGTGATGTTTTCTCTTAAGTCAGTTGTATTTCTAGCCCTTTTCCCCTGGCATTCAGATTGGCTGATTTTGAATGCTTCATCCATGACTATACTTAGTGGGTCCTGGTTTGACAGGCTGCATTTCTCCTTGCCACCTTCTGCACCTGCCGAGATGTTCGAGGTGGGCCAGGCTGGAGGGAAGGAGGGCGAGCTTCCCAAACTCTTGTTGGGAGCCACTGTTTTCTTTGTTTCCGCTAGAGCTCCACAGAGCTTCAGTGGTTCATTCTCCTCAGGTTCTTCCTGCTCAGCAGCCGTTACTCGTCCTTGGTTGCACAGCCCTCTGTGTTTCTAGGTCTTATTCTCTCACGTATTAAAGCAAAGAATTAGCACACACATATGTATGTGTGTGTGTGTGTGTGTATATATATATAATATATATAATAAATATATATTATATAACATATATATTATATATATATATATATAAAAAATGAACTTTTCAAATTTTAGCTTCCAGCATATTGCAATTTACTTTGAATCCACCAAAGATTTTGGCACAGGTTTAAATTGGTATCATGTGGAATTGTTTATTGACTTCCACAATAACCCAGTCCATGTTTGTTAGAATTGGGCTTTTGTAGAATACGGTGGAATTCTCCACCATGTTCTCCTGCTGCTGCAGGAGGCAAAGGACTTGGGTTCCCGTTTTGTCCCAGCCTCAGTTTGGCATCAGGGTGGGTCGTGCTCCCCAAGTGCTTTCATGTGTTCCTCATTTCTTTTTTTTTTTTTTTTTGAGACGGAGTCTCGCTTTGTTGCCCAGGCTGGAGTGCAGTGGCCAGATCTCAGCTCACTGCAAGCTCCGCCTCCCGGGTTTACGCCATTCTCCTGCCTCAGCCTCCCGAGTAGCTGGGACTACAGGCGCCCGCCACCTCGCCCGGCTAGTTTTTTGTATTTTTTAGTAGACGGGGTTTCACCATGTTAGCCAGGATGGTCTCGATCTCCTGACCTTGTGATCCGCCCGTCTCGGCCTCCCAAAGTGCTGGGATTACAGGCTTGAGCCACCGCGCCCGGCTCATTTCTTAAGTAAGTATTGCAGTATCCTAAGTGCTGGGGATCTGCTCTAAAACGAAAGGATTGCCCTAGATGATTAGCTGTAAGTCTGCAGTTCTGGAGGAAAACACTACTATATTTGTAGATGCAGGACTTTTTTGAAAGCTAGAAATTGGTAGCTTTTACTTCAGAGTTGACGTTAATCCTGGTTTCTTTTCTACCTGATACAAACTGCAGAGGGTTCTACCAGTGCTCATGACACATTAATGTCAGTAGAAGTCATTTCCTTTCGCACATGTTACTACCTTGAGCAGTCAGAAGGAAGCCGCAGTGGCTTGTTTTATAGCTCCTGAGACCTACTTGACTATTGAGTTTCACCTCTGACATGTTTATTCTGATCACCTTATGGACACAGGGTAATGCTGATACTGACTTTGTGCTTCTTTCTAGTGGCAGTATGGAGCCGGCCTTTCACAGAGGAGACCTCCTGTTCCTCACAAATTTCCGGGAAGACCCAATCAGAGCTGGTGAAATAGTTGTTTTTAAAGTTGAAGGACGAGACATTCCAATAGTTCACAGAGTAATCAAAGTTCATGAAAAGTAAAGAGGCTTATTTCTTTTTGGTTTTGTTTTGTAAATTTTTGGTAGATTCATGGCTAATTAGAAACTAGTAAAAGCACAGGATTATGTCGTGAGTTCTGCCATTTTCTCACTGGGTGACTTTGGACCAACTGCGTAACTCTTTCTGTAGGATGACAGTTGTGGTCGTTAAACCCACAGTAACTCACAGAGTGATTATGAGAATGAAGTGAACTAATGTTTACTAAAGCAATTCAGAAACTTAAATTGCTGCGCAAATGTAAGGTGTGATATATTATGACATGGTAGTTATTTGAAGGAGTTCAAAGAAAATCAAGTCACACTGCAACAGAGGATGGTTTTGATATGAAAATTATTTTCTGAAATGCAAAAAAACTAGCTGTTTTTCTGTGTTTGACCAAAGTGGCATTTTCAGCAGTAATATTAGTCCTGGATGGATAAAAATCCTTTTCCAACTCATCTCATGATTTGGTCACTGCATATTCTGCATTAATTTTCCATTGCCACATCCCCCACTCCCCAAACAGCCTTGCTGTTAATACCAGCCGTGACTTACTTAATTAAGATCCTTTTCTGGAACCGGAAACATTTACTTCTTGCTCAAATATATAAAGTTCTCATGAGAGAGTACTTCACATGATTAGTAGAAGTGTTACATTTCATATATACTTGGTTATTCATTTACCTTTATGCAGCTTAGTATGGATTTTTATCTGTATGAGTCAGAATTAAATTTAGGTATGCCTAGGTATGTTTTTTAGTAACGGAGCATTTCTCACTCTGTATGTGTGTGTGTGTTTGAGTTTGAGAGAGAGAAGTAACTATTTGTACATATCTGGTATTAGATTCCCATTCCATTCACTGCTTCTTTTTTTGAGATGGAGTCTCACTGTGTCGCCTAGGCTGGAGTACAATGGTGTGATCTCCACTCACTGCAACTTCTGCCTCCCGGGTTCAAGCGACTCTCCTGCCCCAGCCTTCTCAGTACCTGGGACTACAAGCATGCACCATCATGCCTGGCTAATTTTTTTTTTTTTTTTTTTTGAGACAGAGCCTCGTTCTTGTCTCCTAGGCTCGAGTGCAATGGCGTGATCTCAGCTCACTGCAACCTCCGCCTCCTGGGTTCAGGCAGTTCTCCCTTAGCCTCTCAAGTAGCTGAATTACAGGCACGTGCCACCACACCTGGCTCATTTTTGTATTTTTAGTAGAGATGGGGTTTTGCCATGTTGGCCAGGCTGGTCTCGAACTCCTGACCTCAGGTGATCCACCCACCTCGGCCTCCCACATTGCTGGGATTATAGGCGCAAGTAACCGTGCCCGGCCCATTTACTGCTTCTTCACAAGTGTACCCCACAGATATTGATATTTATTCACTTCACATTACTCTAAACATGAAAACAATCCAGTTTCAACTTGTGCTGATACACTGGTCCTGTCCTATCGGTTACTTGATGCCTACCTGTTAGATTCCTGAGGAAGAAGCATCCTCAGTCATGATGTGACAGTACTTGCACTGACTTACAATTAATTTCTAAAGATGATCAATTGTTCCAAGTTGAGGAAATGATTATTTGCTCTAATTTGCACGAATTATGAGAGACTGTCAGGATTTTTATCCTGATTTCCTTTATAACCATGTCTGTAAATCAGCTTGCTCTTTTTAATATGGTTTCAAATCTTTGGGGGCTTTTGGCATTTTATTGCATTATAATAGTGCATTCTTTTTTCATCTGTCTTATTGAAAGAAGACCCTCTTTACAGCTCCATAATACTACAATATTATGTTTCTAGAGTCAAGGCTATCTGAGCACCAGTTCAGAATGCTTAAAACGGGTCCCACATGTCGCTTTAACACACTGGTGTTATGCCATTTGTGATTCTTGTTTCCCTGCAAATTCGACTTTATACTACCGTGGTCAGTGGTGAAGGAAATAATGCAGTAACAAATTGTGCATTTGGCAAGGAAAAGGAAATGTGAGGACAGCCTAGAGCACACTTGCATTTAAATTACCTTGTGCTCAACTCTGTGTGATCTAGGATTAAGTTTATATCTAGAGTGAAGAGGAATATCATCCATGTTAACAAATTGGTCTATGAGGCTGGGCGCGGTGGCTTATGCCTGTAATCCCAGCACTTTGGGAGGCCGAGGCGGGTGGATCACTTGAGGTCAGGAGTTCTAGACCAGCCTGGCCAACATGGCAAAACCCCACCTCTACTAAAAGTGCAAAAATTACCTCGGTGTGGTGGCTCACACCTGTAATTCCAGCTACTCAGAGATTGAGGCAGGAGAATCGCTTGAACCTGGGAGGCAGAGGTTGCAGTGAGCTGAGATGGCACATGGCACTTCAGCTTGGGTGACAGAGCAAGACTCCATCTCAGACAAACAAACACACAAACAAAAAACCAAATTGTTCCATGAGGTCTAAGAATGAAAACAGTTCAAGTCCAGCACAGGTTGTTAAACCAGCTTCATGTCCTGACTTCTGACCTGTTCTGACTGGAAGTGAATGAAGTGAGCCTGGAAAAGCTCCTTGTCAATAGTGTTTTTGTGTATTATGAACCTAGACTTGAAAGAGTTGCACAGTGGTGATTCACATGATTTTATCCACTGATGAATGACACGAATACACTTGTTTACAGGTTAAAAAAATGTTAGGTCCTAGTATATTCGTCATTCCCAGAAGCCATGTGGTGAGAAGGAATTCTTCATTGTGTGCTGTGCTGGAAGCAAATTGTTGCCCTTGTGCTTGGTCATGGTTTTTGTTGTCACAGTTACTTGAGTGTTTTGGAATTTAAGTCTACAAAATTGTCATTAGATTTGTGCTTCAGTTGAATGGTTGTCTTAAGCAGTCATCTTAGACTAAAAGAAGGTCAGGTTATCTTTGTTTTTCTAAATGCTCCTGTCTGACAGTAAAGTCTTGGATAAACTAATATTTTTGTAAATGATGCTGTGCTGAAAATAATTTTTGAGAGGACATTATTTTGCTTTCCAGAGATAATGGAGACATCAAATTTCTGACTAAAGGAGATAATAATGAAGTTGACGATAGAGGCTTGTACAAAGAAGGCCAGAACTGGCTGGAAAAGAAGGACGTGGTGGGAAGAGCAAGAGGGTGAGAATTCACCTTTAAGTTATATAGAAGGTTATGGAAGACACTTAGAAATGAAGAAATTAAGTGGATAGGCTGAGTCGTTAATTACAAATATGACATATCAGGAGAGTTCTAAGCAGTTCTAGTTTATCCTGTGAAGCCAAATACAACTTATAAATTCCTAAAGACCTAAAATCTAAAACGGAGCCCAATTATCTATATGATGGGTTCAAATCTGTTTAAAAATAAATCCAGCCAGGCACAGTGGCTCACACCTGTAATCCCAGCACCTTTGGGAGGCCAAGGCAGGAGGATCACTTGAGCCCAGGAGTTCAAGACCAGCCTGGGTAACATAGGGATACCCCATCTCTATTAATAAAAATTTAAAAAAATTTGTTCTTAAAAAATGAATAAAAATAAATCCTCACTGAGAGATTAGTTATTTGCGGATTTTAAATAACCGTTACAAGAAAGTCTCCCAGAGATAACCACTGTTTAACGTTTCAGGGAATGCTGTAGATACTCTCTGGGCTGGTTATGTGTGTTATGCATATATATAATTTCACTTAGAATTTGATTGTTTTTCACCCAGCAGGAAGTTGGCAATAGCTTTTCATGTCAAATCTACATCTATATCTTTTCAAGTGGCTACAAGCTGTTTTATTGTGAATAAAAATTTATTTAAGCAATCCCCTTTTGGTGGACACTTAGATTATTTCCTATTTTTTGTAACTAGAAACATTTCTGTGATACATCTTTTAGTATTCATCTTTGTAGAGTTGTCCAGCAATGAGTTCTGCTTCTGACTGACATAACAGAGAATGTGTCCTCATTAAAAACCAAAAAAGGGAATTCTTCCCCTCTTGGCAACCCGTTTTATGTTGAACAGACGTAGAAATGTTTTTTTTTAATCTTACCTAAATCTCACTAGCTTTTTAAGGCTGGAGAGACTGGCTACCATTTTGTAAGATTTAGCGTTATCAATCAGATTGTGGCTTACGGCTTCTTCCTACTCCTTTAACCATTTTTCTTTGTTGCATTTTCACTTGAATATCTCCGGGGGGACCAGGAGGGCTTCCAGTTAGTCCATCCTGTCTTTCTAGACACTCTGGTGAAAGACTTTGGATAAGAGAGAGGATGGAGCTACTACTGATTTATAAAAGACTGGAAGGTACTATGGGTGTGTTACCTGGTTTCCCATGAGCAGAGGTGATTGAGACCTGGGTCCCTCTGATTACATATTGCTGTTAATTTTGTCAGCATAATCATTGGCTGGTTTCTGCACTGAACCTCCTCTCTCTGGGATCATAATCATATTTGAGTATAAGTTATGGTATTCACATTTGTATTTGCTACCCAATACATTTACTTGTTGTATCTGACAAGCACTGGGAAATCAAAATAATTATTTGCATTACAAACTCATTACTCATGTGCTTTGAAAGCTTTATCTAACAGCAGTTTTTATATAGGCTCTCCGAATCTTCTCTTCTAAATAAAAACTAGATTTGTGAAAATTGCCTCATCTTTGTGTGTAAGCGGCTTAACTATTTTAATTGTAGCAAGTGAAGACAACCAGCATCACTCTCTCAACTCAAGTGCCTACTTAGGAAACTTGTCCTGGCTGCCAGTGCTCATGCTCCTTCCTAATAAAGCTGTTTGAGACAGGGCTGAATACATCCTTACAGCCCCGGTCAGTGGCATTCCCATGGACGATTCATTTCCTAAGACTGATTTATAGTATTTTCAGATGTTGCCATCATCATGTTATAAACAATTTTTATATCTCTTGCTTTTTATCCCACAATTTAGGTTTTTACCCTATGTTGGTATGGTCACCATAATAATGAATGACTATCCAAAATTCAAGGTAGGAATTTATTTGTGTCTATATTTATTTACTGAGTTAAATATTGGAGCTTTTACTTGTGCAACTGTAAAAGAGGCAGTCTTCTTAAAACATGTTGCCATTAATAGGCCTGCAGAATATCTATAGTTAACCACAAATTAATGTAGTCATTTAAAGTAGTAACATTTAAATTAATTATTTAAAATAGCTACTTTCCCCCTGTGTGTTCATGTTCTAAAATGGCATTTATCTAATTGTTGCTTTTTCTTATGGAAATTTTCATACACACACAAAAGTAGTCCCATAAACTAGTAATGTTTACTGCTCAACTTCAACAAAAATGGTATCTCTCTCTCTCAATATATATGTGTATATATATGTGTGTGTGTACATCGTATATATGTAAATGTGTGTGTGTGTGTGTGTGTATGTATATATATATATATTTTTGTTTTGGACGGAATCTGGCTCTGTCACCCAGGCTAGAGTGCAGTGGCATCATTTCGGCTCACCGCAACCTCCGCCTCCCAGGTTCAAGTGATTCTCCTTTCAGCCTCCCTAGTGGCTGGGATTACAGGTGCCCACCACCACACCCAGCTCATTTTTGTATTTTTAGTAGAGACAGGGTTTTACCATGTTGGCCAGGCTGGTCTCGAACTCCTGACCTCAGGTGATCTGCCCGCCTTAGCCTCCCAAAGTGCTGGGATTACAGGCGTGTGTCTATATTTTTTTAAAAAATCACTTGACAAACAATGGGAAACCTGCGTAGGAGTAAGCACTGAATTTGCTGTGTTTGTTCGTTGTCTGATCTTCAGTCCATCAGTATATATTTGGGTTTTTGATCATAATGTGGCATTGAACAGCTCATTTAGAGAACAAGGCATGGGGGGAAGAGTTAATCTTTTGATTCTGTCCTCAACCCAGTATTTAACGGACTTCATCTGAATACATTTACAGACCAAATTTCTTTGTAGACCTCACAGTGATTTTCCATTGTGTTTTCTTTCCAGTATGCTCTTTTGGCTATAATGGGTGCATATGTGTTACTAAAACGTGAATCCTAAAATGAGAAGCAGTTCCTGGGACCAGATTGAAATGAATTCTGTTGAAAAAGAGAAAAACTAATATATTTGAGATGTTCCATTTTCTGTATAAAAGGGAACAGTGTGGAGATGTTTTTGTCTTGTCCAAATAAAAGATTCACCAGTAAAGATGATTTTCTTTTGTGGAATCTGATTTGAATCTGCTCAATCTCTCTGCCAATTCTGGAAAACTCTACACTGAGTGTGAAGGTCTGCACGACTTCAAGAACCAGGCAGGCTGTTTAGGGCCTGGCCTGCTAGTGGGGCAAGGCATGGTCCACATGTATAGTTGTAATGTCTGAGTTTCAAAAGTAAAATTCTTAATATAATGACATTTCTGGGGGGAAACAAAGAGGCCCTTAAAAGGACATAGTTTCTTATTAAAGTATAATCTGAGAAACTAAGAAAGCCAAAATCTTTTAGAAGGAAGGGATGTAATCTGCTTTGTTTTGTGGTACGATATATCTTGAGCTAGTTTGTTATATTATTTGAAATGTGTTTAATAAATTATTTAAAATGGTGCATACGCCTTTGAAAAACTGCAAAAACTCCAGAAGGGTAAACGTTGAAAATTGCAAAAACCACAAAAGGTCTCTTTCCCCAGTCTTCCCTTTCCGCTTACCAGGGATATCCACCATTAAATTAGATATTTGCACGCTACATAGTCCTGCGGAGGAAGTAGACCCTCTTGCAAGTATTTATCAAGCGCTTTTACCCAGCCACTGTCCGATGTGCTGGAGGTACAAAGTCCCTGCCCTGATGGAACCCACACTGGAGTAGGAGGAACAGATAACACACGAGCCTGTGATTTCAGGTACTGGTCATTGCTATGAAGAAAGATAAAGCATATTAAGCAGATAGAGGGTGACAGACGACACTGCTTTTCCGATGGAAGTCAGAGGAGACCTCTCTAAGGAAGTGACATTAAACAGAGTTGAAAGAAATGAGAGGGAGCGGAGCAAATAAATCCCGGGAAGTGCATTGTAGCCAAGTGCAGAAAAGGGAGTGCTGTTGGCGGGCTAGAGGGTTCTCACACTGTAACGAATACACAGCCACCTGTCTTGTTCACTGCTGATGCGGACTCAGGAGGTTTGGGGTGAGTCTGACTTGACGCACTTCCAGCACGCTCCCAGGGATGCTCGTGCTGCTAGTGCCCAGCACCAAAGCTGGTGCCCACTTGCATAGTGAAATATTAGAGGAACCAAAAGGAGGCCAGTGATGTTTTAAAATGCACTCTTCAGTTTTACTAAAATGTTCTCTTTTCACCAAACACAGTGATGTTGACATCCTTTGAATCAGGACTTACAAATCTACCTCATTCTTTTACATTTGTTCAATTCTGATCTAAGAATTTAGAAGCCCTAAAAGTCACTTAACCACCTATGTGGCCTTAGGCGAGTTAACTTCCCTTAGCCTCAGATGGAGGATAAGAACTGCACTTAACGAATGGGGCTGTCGTGAGCAATAAGCCGCATGGTCCTTGACACGTCCACAGTATCCGCTCGATAGACGTTCCCTATTGTTGCTCATTTTTTCCCTTTCAGTGCAAACCTGTGTCACACCTCTATGGTGAATTTTCCTGAGTGAGCGCCTGGCTTGGTAAGGACCAGCGAGAGTGATCTGTTGGGGACAGCTTGCCCTTTAATCCTTTCTCTCTGCTAAAATAGGCTATTGCAACGATAATGGACCTCGAACTATTGAAATCGGCAAAGTAAAAGAAAAGAAGATTTACAGAATACTTTCTAAAAACGTTATTCCCTTGTGCCCTGTAATAAATTGTTTTCTTAAGAAAAAGTGGATTTTTTTCCCTTACCTAAAACTGGTATTTTAAAATGTTGGGTCAAAATCGTATTATTTTATCATCTTCTTGGGCTTCTGTAAATTTTTAAAAAACTCTTATCATGGCTAAGCTTTTTGATAATTCTTTGAACATCCCTAACATTCTGAAGTGAACTTTACAAAGACACCTAAGAACCCTGACAGGGCTCAGCCAGTGCCATTGAATTGTGGATTTTAGTGACAAAGATGTCTTTTGACCGCCCTGATGCTGTTGGTCCTTATAAAATGGGAGTGATGGCAATTAGTGTTGGATTGAAGTTCTATTGTCTGGGGGTCTCAGTTGTAACCTCAGTGCCTGGAACGTATCAACATGAACCAAGGATGTATCTGAGCAGACAAAATCAGCACTAGGACATCCAAGCTGCTTGCAGTTTGTTCCTCAGGTAGAACATCTTATTGGGAGCGTTTCAATGTTCATGTGACACATTTCTCACATGGTTACACAACTGCTTTTCCACTTTGCAACAGCTTAGAAGCATCAGAGTAGAGGGTTTCTGGTAGACAATGGCCAGACAGGTAATACCCACTGAGAAGGAAGAATACAAACTATAAAAAAACAGATGCAAGGATTTCAGGAAGCAGCCTGGTGTATCCACAAAGGCGACACTGTGCTATAAGAAGACACTTAGGAAGAAGTTAAATGGCATTTGCCATACTGCATTTGAGATCAATTTAGGTTTTCATCCAGATTGGAAAGTTTCTACTACAGGGTAGGGTGAGCTTCAGTTTTTTCAGAGGTGAGTGGTGGAACCTGTGGTTGATTTCCTAAGCCACAGGCCTGAGTCCTGCTCTTCCACCCCTTTCCCCCTTGACAATATGTTAACATTATGCAAATGCTAGAAAAACAGCTCCTGCAGACGTGCACAAACACTCCAACAACTAGATTGTGGGCACTAAATCGTTCTTCTATTGAGATTCTGGACCTGCCACTGTCCCAGCAAGTTTGGGCAAATGAAACATTGTTGGGAAGAGAAGGAAGCGTAACCTTTCTAAGTTAGCAAGGAAGGAGAATTTCTAATTTAGAGGAAGCAAACCTGGGCATCTGGTCTTTAAAAAAAACCTCCCTAGGTGACTAATGTGTGGTCAGTATTGAGAACCACCGAGAAACAGACGTCTGCACACATTAGTTGAGAATAAATGTGATTAGGATGCTTGACTGTTCATATCTTCCTTCTCAGCTTCATGAAGTTATTTTCAGATTGCATAAGAAGAAACCAGAAACACACTGCATCTATGTGTCATCCTCTCACCACCATTTCCCCCACTAAGAGGATGCTAACCTCACTGGATGGTCACTTGATTTCCAGGTGAGCCCTCATCTTACAAAGTAGCCTTTGGCCCAGGGCACTGGGCGATCAACTTAGTCTCATCCTGAGCTTCTGGGGTGAGATCCATCCTTTACCACTTGTGTTCATCAAGTAATCTTTATTTCTTTTTGAGTCAGAGTCTCGCTCTGTCGCCCAGGCTGGAGTGCAGTGGTGCGATCTCTGCTCACTGCAAGCTCTGCCTCCCGGGTTCACGCCATTCTCCTGCCCCAGCCTCCCGAGTAGCTGGGACTACAGGCGCCCGCCACCATGCCTGGCTAATTTTTTATAATTTTAATAGAGACGGGGTTTCACCGTGTTAGCCAGGATGGTCTCGATCTGCTGACCTCGTGATCTGCCCGCCTTGGCCTCCCAAAGGGCTGGGATTACAGGCGTGAGTCACTGCACCCGGCCAGTTTCTCTTAATTTCAAATGAGGAGTATGGGGTGGGGTAGGATAGAAGGAGGAGTTGGGAGTCACACCGTGATTTAAGCCCTGCCTCAACCTACCAAACAGGAAATCTTTAACAAATTCAGACTCAGTTTCCCTATCTCCAGAATTAGCATCAGGTCAGGTCAAGAGGTTATTGGATGCCTGGATTTAATCAAACAGCTTTACTGTTTCTTCTTCAAGATCACTGAGTTTGAGTACTTAGAATTAATTAAAGCCTCCCAATCCTCTTGAACACTCTTCTCTATTGTCTTTGGCCATAAAATTCTGCCTATATTTTCTCTGAATTTTAAGTCTCCCTGCCTAGATTGTTGCAGACATATCCTCTGGCAGGCACATTTTTTCCCAGGGACCTTGCTTTTAGCTGCACGAAGCTTCAGGATGGTGCAGGGGGACAGAAACCTCTTTTACACCGAGTCTTGTTTCTGCGCCAGTTCTGTGCCAGGAGGGGAATAAACGCTAGCTACACGTGTGCTGTGGCCAGGCCTTCTTTTGTAGGATTCCCTCTGGCCTCGCTCTCTTCTACAGTCCCATCACCCAAACACTCTCTGTCATCTGCCTCTTCTCAGGTTTAGTGATTTCCCTACTAGTGTTTAGCTTCTGCCGTACTGCAGGATATTTTCTGTAATAGGCCTTATTTTTGAGAGCAGTTTTAGGTTCATAGCAAAATTGAATGGAAAGTATAGAGGTTTCTCATATACTTCCTACCCCTACACAGGCACAGCCTCTACTACTTACCACCCCACCAGAGTGATTCATTTGTTACAATCGATTAACCTACACTGATGCATCATTATCACCCGAAGTCCATAGTTAACATTGAGATCCACTCTTGGTGCTGTACATTCTGTGGATTGGGACAAATGTGTAATGACATCTATCCTCCATCATAGCACCACACAGAATAGTGTCATGGCCATAAAAAAATTCCCTGTGCTTCACCTATTCAGCCCTCCCTACCTTCAACCACTGATTATTTTACTGTCTCCAGAGTTTTCCCTTTTCCAGTATGTCATATAGTTGGAATCATGGTATGCAGCCTTTTCAGGTAGGCTTTTTTTTTTTTCCACTTAGTAATGTACATTTAAGTTTTCTCTATGTATTTTTTTTTTTTTTTTTTTTTTTTGAGGTGGAGTCTTGCTCTGTCAGCCAGGTTGGAGTGCCGTGGCGCAACCTCAGTGGTGCAGGTTTTTGTATGGACATCAGTTTTCAGACTCACTTGGGTAGATACCAAGAAACAATCCACGATTGGTGGATCATACGGTGACTGTGTTTAGTTTTGTAAGAAACGGCCACACTGTCTTCCCAAGCAGGTGTACCATTTTGCATTCCCACCAGCGATGAATCAGCTTTTGTTGCTCTACTTCCTCTCCATAATTTGGTGTTCTCAGTGTTTTGGATTTTGGCCATTCTAATAGGTATGTCATTGTTTTAATTTGCAATTCCCTAATGACATATGATGTTGAACATCTTTTCATATTTATTTGCCGTCTGTATACCTTCTTCTTTGGTGAGGTATTTGTTCAGGTATTTTGCCCATTTTTTTTTTTTTTTGAGACAAAGTCTCACTCAGGTTGGAGTGCAGTGGTATGATCTTGGCTCACTGCAACCTCCGCCTCCTGGGTTCAAGCCATTCTCCTGCCTTAGCCTCCCAAGTAGCTGGGATTACAGGCGCCCTCTACCACGCCCAGCTAATTTTTGTGTTTTTAGTAGAGACGGTTTCACCATGTTGGCCAGGCTGGCCTCAAACCCCTGACCTCAAGTGATCCGCCTGCCTCGGCCTCCCAAAGTGCTGGGATAATAGGCATGAGCCACCATGCCTGGCCCCATTTTTAAATTGGGTTATTTTCTTACTGTTGAGTTTTAAGAGTTCCTTGTATATTTAGAATAATAGTCCTTTTTTCAGATGTGTCTTTCGCCATGTATGTTCTCCCAGTGTGTTGCTAGTCTCATTCCCTTAACATTGTCTTTCGCAGAGCAGAGGTTTTTAATTTTAACGGAGTCCTGCTTACCAGTTATCTCTTTAGTGGATCATACATTTAGGGCTATATCTAAAATGTCATCACCATGTCCAAGGTTATCTGGATTTTCTCCTATGTTATCTTCTAGGAGTTTATAGTTTTGTGTTTTACATTTAGGACTGTAATCTATTTTGAGTTAATTTCTATAGGTGTAAGATCTGTGTCTAGATTAAGTGTTTTTGCATGTGAATGTCTAGTTCTTCCAACACCATTTGTTAAAAACACTATCTTTTCTCCACTCTATTGCTTTTTCTCCTTTGTCAAAGATCAGTTGGTTATATTTATGTGGGTTTCTGGGCTGTCTATTCTGTTCTATTGATCAATTTGTCCATTCTTTTACCAACACTACCTCGTCTTAATTACTGTAGCTTTATAGTAAGTCCTGAAGTCGGGTAGTGTCAGTCTTCCAGCTTGGATTTTTTTCCTTAAATATTGTATTGGCTATTCTAGGTCTTTTGCCTCTCTCTATAAACTTTAGAATTCGTTTGTCTATACCCACATCGTAGCATTTTTATTAAGTGTTTATGTCTGGAGAAAACATGCAAACTTCCATTGCCATATTCCTTTGTAAGTCTCATTTCTCAACCCCATCTATGAGGTAGAATTCTTCTCTTTTTAAAAATCTCAATTTAATTTTTATCTGCTTGCCTTGATTTGTGCAATGGTATAGAAACGGCTGAGTTTCTTCCTCTCCCTGAGAATTACTGGGAGGTTCCTCTGTTATTTTTCTGTTTCACTGGACATGCCTGATATCCTTTCCAGCATCTGGTTAATTTCTTGCGTCTGGGCATACATTCCCCCTCCCTCTTGGTTATCAGTTTCAAGCTCTCTTGATTCGATCAGTGGATTGAAAGGCAGATGGATTGATTTTGACTTCTCACTAAAAAAGGAACACAGCCTAACAGAATCAGCCTGCCATTTAGATAGAGCTCCTCCTACCTGTAACACAAGGAATAGTCAACTGGAGCTTGATAGTGGATTAAAGACCCAAGGGCAGTCCTGTGATTCATTCTCAAGTTTCACAAATCATCCTTCAGATGGTACATTTTAGTCCCTCATACCTCATGGTCCCACTTCATACATGGTTCATAGGCCAGATGCCTTTTCAATCAACATGGGAAACAAACATGAAAAAGAGCATTGAAATACCATTTTTCCTATTTTTATCCCTAAAATGTTATGTTTTCTACTCTGATTTTTTTTTGAGACGGAGTCTCACTCTGTCGCCCAAGCTGGAGTGCAGTGGTGCGATCTCGGCTCACTGCAAGCTCCGCCTCCCGGGTTCACACCATTCTCCTGCCTCAGCCTCCCAAGTAGCTGGGACTACAGGCGCCTGCCACCGTGCCTGGCTAATTTTTTGTATTTTTAGTAGAGACAGGGTTTCACTGTGGTCTTGATCTCCTGACCTCGTGATCTGCCAGCATCAGCCTCCCAAAGTGCTGGGATTACAGGTGTGAGCCACCGTGCCCAGTCTTTACTCTGATTTTTAATGGCTAAGTGAATAAAAAAAGGGTTTTAAATATTTTTTAAACTGAACAATGGTCCATACAAAAGCTTCCTGACACGTGTGTAGAAAGTCATAGTTTACAAAGGGCTGGCTTTTTATTTGCTCCCTGGCCATCAGGAGCAAGGCAGGCTGCTGCACTCAAAGGCGTTGAAAGTAATGTCGACTATAAGAAACTAAGTGGAAAAACACTTCCCATGGAAAATGCCCTCCTCTGTGTTTTTAAATTTTCTTTTCTTTTCCTGTTTGAGATGGAGTCTCCTTCTGTTGCCCGGCCTGGAGTGCAGTGGTGCAATCTCGGCTCACTGCAACCTCTGCCTCCCAGGTTCAAGCAATTCCTGCCTCACCTCTCAAGGAGCTGAGACTACAGGCACCCACCACCACAACTGGCTAATTTTTGTATTTTTAGTAGAGAAGGGGTTTTTGCCATGTTGGCCAGGATGGTCTCAAACTTCTGACCTCAGGTGATCCACCCGCCTCAGCCTCCCAAAGTGCTGGGATTATAGGTGTGAGCCACCACGCCAGCTTTAAATTTTCTTTTCTCTTCTTTTTTTGAGCCATGTTTTACTCTGTTGCCCAGGCTGAGTGCAGTGGCATGATCTTGGCTCACTGCAACCTCCACCTCCCGGGTTCAAGTCATTCTTGTGCTTCAGCCTCCTGAGTAGCTGAGACTACAGGCATGCACCACCACACCCGGCTAATTTTTGTATTTTTAGTAGAGATGGGGTTTCGCCATGTTGGCCAAACTGGTCTTGAACTCCTGAACTCAGGTGATCTGCCTGCCTTGGCCTCCCAAAGTGTTGGGATTACAGGTGTGAGCCACTGCACCTGGCCTAAATTTTGTTTTCAAAGAACCTCTTCAGTCTGTTGCTTCCAAGATGACCTCTCTGACCACATGCTTCTCATGAGAAGAGAAGAAGCTTCTCTTACACATTTCTAGACTTTTTCCAGACTAAGTAAGATCCTCAAGGTGGAAAATTTAGATGAGAGGATCCTTATAAAGTCCAAAGAAGTGATGGAACTTCTAGGGAGTTGTGGATGCCTGATGTTTAATACGTAATGCCTTCTCACTTTCCAAATGCATTTTGATATGGGAATCTGTTAGGTTCAGTTAGCAGAAACACCCAGAACACTTCTCAAGGTATTAGACTAGAGAATGACCTGGGGTGATCCACAATAATTTCCTGTTTCTCAGAAGCAAAGAAGACAGAACTTTGGGGAACGCCAACATTGAAAGGGTGAGTGGAGAAGTCCACAAAAGAGCACGATAAGAAGTGGCTGAACTGCAGGAGGAATCCAGGACAGAGGGGTGGTACGGACTCCTCCAACAGAGGGGTGATATGGACTCCTCAACATCCTCCATATCACCCAGGGAGGGAGAGATCTATGTATGCAGCCATGAGATCATGGAAAAAAGAAAAAGCATCTCACTGGTGACCAGGGTGAGAGCTGGTTTAATGGAGGGGCAGAAGTCAGATTTGGGTGGGGTGAAGAGTGAATGATGTCAGAGGCTGATCAACATTAACATTTTGTTGAGCATTGTATGCAAGGCGCTAAAGCCACCAGCCTTGGTTTTCATCCTACACATACGGCAGCAATTTTCTATTTTATTTTGATAGCCCAGACACCTGATGCATTTATCTTACTAAACAATCATATTCGGCTGGGTGCGGTGGCTCACACCTATAATCCCAGCACTTTGAGAGGCCAAGGTGGATGGATCACCAAGTCAGGAGATTGAGACCATCCTGGCTAACACAGTGAAACCCTATCTCTACTAAATATACAAAAAATTAGCCGGGTGAGGTGGCGGGCGCCTGTAGTCCCAGCTACTTGGGAGGCTGACGCAGGAGAATGGTGTGAACCCAGGAGGCGGAGCTTGCAGTGAGCCGAGATCACGCCACTGCACTCCAGCGTAGGCGGCAGAGCAAGATGGAACTTGATCTGCACTACAGATAAATCGAACCTAATAGACATTTACAGAACATTTTTATCCAATAGCTGCAGAATACACATTTTTCTCCTCAGCACACAGAACTTTCTTGAGGATAGACCATATGTTAGGTCCCAAAACAAGTCTCAAATAATTTTAAAAAATTAAAATTAAATCAAGTATCTTTTCTGACCACAATGGAATAAAAATAGAAATCCATAACTAGAGGAACTTTGAAAACCACACAAATACATGGAAATTAAACATGCTCCTGAATGGCCACTGGTCACGAAATGAAAAAGGAAATTTTAAAATTTCCTGAAACAAATGAAAATGGAAACACCACACCCAAACCTGTAATACAGCAAAAGCAATATAAAGAGGAACACTTACAGCAATAAACACCTATATTAAAAACGCAGAAAGACTTCAAATAAATAATCTAACTAGAAAAGCAAGAGCAAACCAAAGGCAAAATTACTAGAAAAATTTATGACCAGAGCAGAAATTAAAACACTGAGACTAGAGAAAATTACAAAAGATCAATGAAAAAATGTTTTTTTAAAAAAATAGGTAAACAAGGTTGCTGTTTGGACTCTTGTGAAGATGGCTTGAACTGCCTCATGGTTCCCGGCCAACCAGGACAGGTTTATTTGTATCTATCCTGCTTATTTAAGTAATAAGACCATTGCAGAGGGAAGGCGAATCCCCGTAAGTGAGGCTGTTGGAAATCCTACAGCTACAGAGATTCAAGATGTGTGTTCAGAAGTTGGACTTAACGTATTTCTTGAGAAAAATAAAATGTACTCTAGAGAATGGAATCATGATGTCCAATACAGAGACAGAGTCCGGGTCCAACTCAAACAGGAAGATGGTGGCCTCTGCCTTGCACAGTTCCTGTCATGTAAGTCAGTAATGTTGTTTGCAGCAGAAATAACACCGAAACTAAAAAGAAGGACACAAAAAACAGGAGGTGGTGACCAAAGTCTTCAACAAGGAGAGGGAAGTAGAAAAGGGAAAGCAAAGAAAAAGAAGTAACCTAGTATCCGCATCCAGTTTGTGGTACTGCTGTCAGAAACATGAATGGCGGCTTCGAATTTGTATCGGAGGAGAACAGAAGCTTTTTTTATATCATTTAACTGAACTGTGAACCCTTGTGAAAGATGGGAACCTCTCATCTTTATCATCGAAGTTGACAGTTAAATACATTTACATCAGAAGTTTGCATCTCGCTTTTATGCAGTATAAAAGAAGTTTTTAGTCTTTCAATGCAGTTTTTTGGAAGAAAAAATATTTTTAAATGGACAATGTACAATAAGTTACTTGAAATAAGTTACCTGTTTCAGATAAATTTCAATTCGATTTGAAATAAACATTTTGTCTACCTTTTAAGTTAATGAAATAAAATTTGAAACTGAAAAAAATGTAGGTGAACAAAATCGGCAAACCTTTAGCCATACTAAGAAAAGAAGAGAGAAGGCCCAAATAAAATTATAGACAAAAGGAGACATTACAACTGTTACCACAGGAATTCAAAGGATCATCACAGACCATTATGAGCAACTATATGCCAATAAGTTGGAAAAAGTAGAAGAAATGGATAAAAGCTCTCAGCAAACTGCATATAGAAAGAATATACCTCAACACAATAAGGGCCATATTTGACAAACCCACAGCTAATATAATACCGAACAGGGAAAACTGAAAACCTTCCTTAAGATGTAGAACAAGGAAAGGATGTCCAGTTTCACCACTTTTATTCAACATAGTACTAGAAGTCTTAACCAGAGCAATTAAATAAGAGAAAGAAATAAAGGACATCCAAATTAGAAAGGCAGATATCAAATTATCCTTGTTTCAGATGACATGATATTATATTTAGAAAAACCTAAAGATTCCACCAAAAATCTATTAGAACTGTAAATTTAATAAAATTGCAGGATACAAAATTAACATACAAATCAGTAGCATTTCTATATGCCAACAGTGAACTATCTGTAAATGAAACCAAGAAAGCAATTGCATTTACCATAGCTGCACATAAAATAAAAGAGCCAGACCCATAGATTGTACCTGTAATCCTAGCCACTCAGGAGGCTGAGGCAAAAGGATCGCTTGAGCCCAGGAGTTCAAGGTTCACTCCACTGCACTCCAGCTTGGGTAATAGAGTGAGATCCCCATCTCTAAAAAAAAATAATAATAATGATAATAAAATAAAATATCTAGGAATAAACTTAATCAAAGAAGTGAAAGATCTCTACAGTGAAAACTACAAAACATTGATGAAAGAAACTGAGGTGGACACCAAAATATGGAAAGATTCCATGTTCATGGATTGGAAGAAATAACATTGTTAAAGTGTCCATACTACCCAAAGCAATTTATGGACTCAATGCAATCCCTATCAAAATACCAATGACATTCTTAACATAAAGGAAGAAACAATCCTAACATTTATATGGAACTGTAGAAGACCCCAAGTAGTGAAAGGAATCCTGATTTAAAAAAATAACAAAGCTGGGATATCATGTTACCTATATAATACAAAGCTGTACTAACTAAAACAGCAGAGTGCTGGCATAAAGACAGACACATAGACCCATGGAACAGAATAGAGAACCCAGAAATAAACCTGCATATTTACAGCCAATTAATTTTTGACAAAGGTGCCAGGAACATACATTGGGGAAAGGACAGGCTCTTCAATCAATGGTGCTGGGGAAACTGGATGTCCATATGCAGAATAATAAAACTAGACCCCATATTTCTCAATATATACAAAAATAAAATAAAAATGGATTAAAAAGTTAAATCTAAGACCTGAAACTATGAAACTCCTAGGAGAAAACATTGGGGTAATTCTCCAGGACATTGGTCTGGGCAAAGGTTTCATGAGTAAAACCTCATAAGCACAGGCGACCAAAGCAGAAATGGACACATGAGGTCACATCAAGCTAAAAAGGTTCCACACAGCAAAGGAAACAACTAACAAAGAGACAACCTACAGAATGGGAGAAAATATTTGCAAATTATTCAATTGAAAAGGGAACAATAACCAGAATATATAAGGAACTCAAACAACTCAATCGCAAAAAACAATATATATAAATGGGCAAAAGATATGAACAGACATTTCTCAAAAGACAACTTATAAATGGCCAATAGGTATATTTAAAAATGGTCAACATTACTAATCATCAGGGAAATGAAAATCAAAACCACAATGAGGTATCATCTCACCTAAGTTAAAATGGCTTTTAGCCAAAAGACAAAAAGTGTCAGATGCTGGTCAAGATGTGAAGAAAAAGGAATGCTCATACACTGTTGGTGAGAATGTAAATTATTACAGCCATTGTGAAAAACAGTATGGAGGTCCCTCAAAAAACTAAAAATATAACTATTAAATGATTCAGCAATTCCACTGCTGAATATATAGCCAAAATAAAATAACTCGGTATGTCAAAGAGATATTTGTGCCCCGTTGTTTATTGCAGCACTATTCACAACAGCCAAGATATGGAATCAACTTAAGTGTCTACAATAAATGAATAAAAAAAAGTTCATATACAGAATGGAATATTACTCAGCCATAAAAAGAATTAAATTCTGTCATTTGCAACAACGTGGATAAAATGGGAGGACATGAGGTTGAGTGAAATAAGCCAGGTACAGAAAGACAAATATTACTTACTCTCACTCACGTGTGGGAGCTAAAAAAATTGATCTTGTGGCAGTAAAAAGTAGAACGATGGTCACAAGAGGCTGGGAAATGTAGTGGGGAGTGGGGAGATAAAGAAGGCTTTGTTAATGGCTACAAAATACAGTTATATAGAAGGAATAAGAGCTATGGTTTGGTATTACAATAGGGTGAATATAGTTAATAATAATATTGTATATTTCAAAATAATTAGAGGATTGGAATTGGAATGCTTCTAACAAAAAGAAAGGGTAAGTATTGAGGTGATGGATATCCTAATTACCCTGTCCATTACACATCATATGCTTATATTGAAATATCATATGTTCTCCCTAAATATGTACAACTATTATGTATCCATAAAAATTTTTTTAAAACATAAAGAAATGGTCAGATTCAGGATATACTTTGAAGGGTTTTTGGCCTGAGACACTTCAAGGATAATGTCATTTGTCCAGATGGTGAAGATTGTGGGTGGAAGTTAGATATTCAGTTTGGGACACAGTAAAGTCTGTGATGCTATTAAACACTCAAGCTGAGATGCTGAACAGGCAGTTTTATGTATCAATATAGAGTTCAGGGATGAGTTTGAGGCTGGAGATATAAACTTAGCAGTTGTTAGGTTAATGATACTATTTAAAAGTCATAAAACTGGATGAGTTTATCAAAGGAATGAATGTAGATATTTCTTTATGCCTGAAAAAAGTCCTTTAACTATTTTTGTAGTGCAAACCTGCTTACAGTGAATTCTTTCAGCTTCCGTTTGCTGAGAAAGTCTTCATTTGCTTTGATTTTGAAGAATATTTTTGCTGGATAAAGAAACCTAGGTTGACAGGTATGTTTTTTTTGTTTGTTTGTTTTTGTTTTTTTCCAGTTTTTAAAAAATATTTCCATTACATTATGGCTTACATAATTTCGAACATAAAGTCTGCCATTATTCTTATCTTTGTTCCACTGAACATAATGTATCTTTTATCCTCTGGCTACTTTAAAATTTTTCTGTTTATTACTAGTATTCATCAGTTTGCATGTGACAATCTCTGACATGGGTTTATTTATTTCATTGGAGTTTGTTGGGTTTCTTGAAACTGTAGTCAAGTTTGGACCATTTGGGGCCATTAGTTTTCCATTTTTTTCCTGTCTCATTCTCTGTCCTCTCTGGGACTCCAATCACACATATGTCAAACATCCTACAGGTAACGGATGCTTTATTAATTTGTCTTTTTTCCCTGTGCTTCATTTTGA
The DNA here is from genome assembly GCF_002776525.5 of Piliocolobus tephrosceles. Taxonomy (NCBI): domain Eukaryota; kingdom Metazoa; phylum Chordata; class Mammalia; order Primates; family Cercopithecidae; genus Piliocolobus; species Piliocolobus tephrosceles. The sequence continues at coordinate 20,335,081 of NC_045451.1, read as the reverse complement.
GTAATTTATATACTATGTCTTCAAAACTACTAATCTTTTCCTCTGCAGTGTGTAATCTACTGGTAATCTCATCCAATGTGTTTTTTAATTGTTTTTTTTTTAATCTCTAGATATGTTTTTAAACATGTATTTTATTTCTGTCATCATTATGGCAATGTTTTCCTCTACCTTCTTGAATATAAGGAACAGATTCATAAAGGCTCTTTTAATGTCCTTGACATCCATTATGTCTGCCATTTGGGGGCCTGTGAATTTTTTCTTTTCATTTTTGATTATAATTTTCTGCTGCTTTGCATACCTGGGAATTTTTTATTTGGTACCAGACATTTTGAATTTGTTTCTGGGCACTAGACTTTGTTGTATTCTTTTGAATGTATGTATTTTTTCTTTTGAGACTTGCTCTTAAGCTCTGTTAGGGTGGTTTTAGTCTATCTTTTGGCCCAGGGCTAATGTAACCCCACTGCTAAGATGATGCCCTTCTGAGGATTCGAAATGATGACCCATGTTTACAAGGTCTTTCCACTCTGGCTGGAGGGAGTACAAACTATTCCACTCCTGCCTGCACTTCATTAATTGTTTTGTCTGCTCCTTTTAGGTGGTTCTTTCCCTGGTCTTTTTCTCATGTATATGCAGGTTAGTTCTCAGTCAAAACTCTAAGAGGACCCCTCTACAGATTTCCAGAGCTCTCTCTGTGCAGCTCTCTTTTCTCTAGTACTCTGTCCCACACATTCTAGCCATCTTGACCTCTCTGAACTATGAGACCTATCTTCTCTAGTCTTCAAGATTATTGGGCTCTTTTTGGGTTTCTCCTCCATATGCTGTGGGCTGGAAACTGCCTCTAGGCAATAAGCTTGTGCAATAATAGGGCTCATCTTATTCCTTTTCTGAGATTACAGGCTTGCACTACCTGTTGTCTAGTGTGTAAAGATATTGTTTCATTATTTTATCCAGTTTTCTAGTTGGCCTAAAGTGAGAGGACAAATCTCACTCCTATTCACTTTGCTTTGTTCAGAAGTAGAAATTGTTTTTTAAAATCCTAGTTTTATCACCACCTAATACTTTTTAACTTGTTGTATTTTATGTGATATATCTATCCAGTCTAAGTTACAAATAACAGAAACTAATTCTCATCCAACCATCACCAAATTGCCATGGAAGCAACAGATCCAGCCTCAGAAAATGGAGGAAGAGAGGGAGGTCAAATTTTCATAACCTTATTAAAAAAAAAAAAAATGGTCAGGCTACTAACAGTCCTATGAATACACTGTGTCTGCCACTTTAGATCACATGATTCTGGTACTTTTGTCAGTAACCATGAGCTCTGGACAGTGGGTGCAGTCAGAGGCATGGCAGCCACAGTGTCTCTGGAGATGAGATATGGGTGCCTTGGCCATCTTCTTTCTCTGCTTCTTCAGAGACAAAAAGTCTAGATGGGTTACATTTGATTGACTGAGACTTGGTGACATGACATGCTTATGCCCTGATGAAAGGAAGGCTGAGAAAATATCTCAGATTTTCAGTTTTTATAGTGGGAGGAAGTCTCTACCTCCCACTGATACTCATATGGTAGAGTTAGAGGAAGACATAGAGACAGGTTCCAATAGTGAGGCACATGGCACATACATACACACATGACCTGTTCTTCCAGATAATGAGAGTGTAATAACAACATCATGAGATACTTGTGACCATTTTATGAAGGGTCATGGGTATGCACAAAAGGAGGATAGTGCTTTCCATTCTATTGTCTCGTGACCTCTGTGCAGTCTAATTGTACCTGTGTACCCAGTTTCCTTTTCAGTGGCTTTCTTCCTCTAGCTAGAGAAACTATTATCTGTGAAGGTCAGAGAACACGACTGAGTCTTTCTTTGTGTTCCTGAGGATAGTCCAGAACTTTGTCGATGGGCTTCAAGTTGCTAACCCAGGAAATGGAGGATACATTCGTACTATGCTGAATCTGTCTGGCTTGTTTTTGGTAGAAAAGACAAAGTCCAGAGAACAAGGATGGACTCCAGGAAGTTTGCTTTACTTTGTCGGACATTCTGAGGGACCCGCACCCTTCAGTATGGGGCTCAGAATAACTCCAGGGTAGTAATGCCTACAGGCCCTTTGCACATTGGTCCACGGACCTGGGAACAAACTTGTGAAATAGAGAGGCTCCCAGGGCACAGAGGTCACATTACCTCCCTCTGCTCTCTTCTAGGCTTCCCCACAACTCAGGAACATCAAAGAAATGCCCTTGACTGCCAGACTGTGGGACATCTCAGGCTGTTCTCTCACGCCCTCTGTGACTATAAATGTAGGTCTGGTAGAAGAGCAGTCACTGGGGCCACCTCCTTAGGATGACAGCCCAAGTCCCTTCTCTCATGACCAGCATCCTCTGTAGTGAGTTCTTAGCAGCTTCCCACTCAGGGCTGCTCTTGAGAGCAAAACAAAGCGCTTTATTTCACACATGCGAATTCTTAGGCAGCAGAGATGTAACCTCCCCAGCCTGGGCCCACGTAAGATCATGGCTCCCCTCTCCTCTCCATGTACAAGGCTTCCTTTGCTTAAAGCTCATAGATCCATCTTTTGAAACTGTGCTTTCATCTATGAGAGCAATTCTATTCTTAAAAATGTTTTATTGGCCGGGTGCAGTGGCTCATGCCTGTAACCCCAACACTTTGGAAGGCTGGGGCGGGTGGAACACGAGGTCGAGAGATCGAGACCATCCTGGCCAACATGGTGAAACCCTGTTGTCTCTACTAAAAATACAAAAA
>NC_045451.1:20322600-20332222 GCF_002776525.5 Piliocolobus tephrosceles | reverse complement strand
AAAAAAAAAAAAAAAAAAAAAAAAAAAAAAAAAAAAAAAAAAAAGTTTTATCTTCTTGACAACTTAAATTATTAATCTCCAAAGTAGATAGTAGTTTGAGAGTTTTCCTGGGAGCCTCTGCAGATCTTTGAAAGCAGCATCTGCAGAATCCTAAATGATTTCACTATAGAGGGGAGACAAACCACCTGCATCTGTGTGTCTGCAGCACCCAGCTTCATTCCTCCAGTAGAAACTTGGAGATTCTAGACCCTGGGTTCCTGTGTCTTGACCCAGATCCTGTTCTCAGCTACTCTTTGTTTTTCTTACTCCTTCTGTCCCACAGCATGTCTGAGGTCTCTTGCTCTGCTTCCTGAGAAAGCCAGGCAGCCCTGGTTCCTAAGAAAACAAGTTCCTTCTGTGGTGTTGAACTGTTGAATTAAGCAGAAAGAGGGCCTGAAAGATAAAATCCTCTAGCTCAGCCTGCCTCTGCCCCTTCTCTTCCCAGAAGCATTTCCTAAAACATTTAAGCCACATTGACATAGGTGGCCCCAGTTCTTGGTCCATTTAAACAACATTTTTATCATTAAAAATTTTTTTTTCTTTTTTTTAGGTGACAGGGTCTCACTCTGTTGCCCAGGATGGAGTGCAGTGGCATGATCATAGTTCACTGGAGCCTCCAACTCCCTGGCTCAAGCAATCCTCCCACCTTAGCCTCCTAAGTAGCTGGGACTACAGGCGTGCACTACCAGGCCTGGCTAATTTTACAATTTTCTTTTGTGGAGACAGGGTCGCCCTATCTTGCTTAGGCTGTCTCAGTCCTGATAATTAAGTGATATGGGCACTGGGTGTCAAGGCTCAATGCACAGCTGTGACAAGCCTGGGCATATCAGCCTGGAGGCAAAAACGGGGGAGCAGGGAGGCTTTCCCTGGTGTTTGCACCCACAAGGTGCTGTCTAGAGTCTGGGAGGAGATGGGCAGGGGGGCGGTGTCAGCCAGAGCCTTCAAACACTGGGACACTGCTCCACGTCTGTCCTGTGTGTAACTGTCCATTTATTCCTGACCAGTCATTCACTTGCCCTTTATGTTCTCAGCATTCTGCTAGGGCTGTGGGGATTGATCCAGGTTTGGCCCTAAAAAAAGACAAAGCAGAAGCCAAAAAATAAAAATAAAATAAATCCTTGGGCACCCTCTCCACCCACCTCTAGATGTCTTTTGGTCCTCACAGGACCCATGGAGCTTCCCCAGGTTGCCTCTTCTGGGTCTCATACCTTGAAGGCATAGCTCCTAACCAAATAAGCAAAAACAGAGTCTCGAATAGAGGCTTAATGTCTGCCTCTGCCTCCAATCTCCATGGGAGGTAACACAAATGGGGTCAGTGCAGATACCTTGATAGCTAAAGTAGGGAAATATGGGGTGCAGGGGCTGTACATTCTCTAAGTCCATTTAGTCACACATTTACGTTTATTGAACACAGGGATTTGTCTAATTAACTGAGTTTAGACAGCATCTTGCACAGCGGCCCGGGCCGACAAGCTCGGCTTCCACACCCACTGGAAATTGACATTATATGAAAATGCCTTGGCTCCCATCCACGCTGTGGCTGCACCCTCACGCACACACATACCCTGCGTATGTGCACATATGTGGCTTTTGATGCATGGATTAGCTTAAAATTTCAGTCCAAATTGGTCAAATAAAACAATCAAAATAACAAATTTGTGTCATTCAGGCAACTGCTAGGAACTTACAAAATGAGAAATCACCGCAAGGACTATGTCAGTAAGGTGTAAAATGGAGATTAAGGGGTTTAAGAGGAAATTTGAAAAACAAATAGCCGAAGATAAAGAGTGGAGCTCCAGACAGTTCCTGTAATTCTCCCTGGCTGTAAATTGAGCAACCTGGGCCCAGCACTGGCAGAGAATACCCCACAGCAGGCCTCCCAGGGAGCTGGGATGGCCTTTCCCTTCCGAAGCGCCTCTCACCTATAGCCACGGTAGACGGCTGCTGGGACCTTGAGTGGTGGACACTCCTTTGCATATGGGGTCATCCTGCCCCTCCCCCATCTCTTGTCATTTCCAGGTTTGCCAGGTGGGAGTTAGGGGAGAGAAAGGAAAAGAGGCCGGAAGTAGGAAGGAAGCAGCTACAGTAGGGCCCAGGATTTTCCAACAGCTCTCATTTTCTAAGAGTTTCCTATCCTCGGTGGTTTTCAGCCCTGGCCTACCCATTAGAATCATCTGGGTGCTTTGGGAGACTGAGGAGGAAGAATCATTTGAGGCCAAGAGGTCAAAACCAACATGGGCAACAAAGTGAGACCCCCCCATCTCCACAAAAATATACAAAAATTAGCTGGGCTTGGTGGAGCATGCCTGTAGTCCCAGCTATTCAGGAGGTTGAGGTGGGAGGATCATTTGAGCCCGGGAGTTCCAGGCTGCAGTGAGCTGTGATCACACCACTGCACTCCGGCCTGGGCAACAAAGAGAGACCCTGTCTCAATAATAATAATAATAATAATATTGGGGAGTTATACATGATATAAATGATGAATTGATGGGTGCTGACGAGTTGATGGGTGCAGCACACCAACATGGCACAAGTATACATATGTAACAAACCTGCACGTTATGCACATGTACCCTAGAACTTAAAGTATAATAAAATAATAATAATAATAATAAGGGTTTCTGGCCCCAATTTGTTTGAAAGAAGAGTCTTTTGGCGGTGGGGGTGGGGGTGGGGGGCAGACATTGTATCTTTTTAAGCTTCCAGGTGACTGTCAAGGGCAGCCAGAGTTGAACCTCACAACATAAAAACAGCTTTCTTATCTCTGGTGGAGGAGAAGTGGTCTCCATTAAGCGGGTCGGGGATTCCTCTTCCAGGGGATTTACTAGGACAAATGATCCCTGCATCTCCAGCCCTGTCGACTGTGAGAATTTCTAGATGATGTTCTACCCACCTCACCTTTACCATGGAGCAAAGGTCCCCTCAGAGGTGGCTCCTGCCTGAGAGCCACCTGCTTCACTCACTTCCTCCTTGGGGCATTCTCCTCAAATCCCTCTCTCCTTACAGCAAGGCAATATTTGAGAATCTGAGAAGGGCACCTCAGTGGTATGTGTATGAAGTTGAGGAAGGTAGTATCTTAGCTCATTGGAGCTGCTATAGCAATACCGTACAATCGGTAGATTACCAACAACAGAAACTGATTTCTCAGCCAGGTGTGGTGGCTCATGCCTGTAATCCCAACACTTTGAAAGGCCAAGATGGAGGATCACTTGAGCTTAGGAGTTCAAGACCAGCCTGGGCAACATAGTAAGACCCCATCTATACAAAAATAAAAAAAATTAGCTAGGTCTGGTGGTGCACACCTGTGGTCCTAGCTACTTGGGAGGCTGAGGTAAGAGGGTTGCTTGATCCAGGGAGTTCAAGGCTGCATTGAGCTGTGATCACACCACTGCACTCCAGCCTGAGTGATGGAGTAAGACCCTGTCAGAAAAGAAACGAGAGAAAGAAAAAGAAAAGATTTATTGCTCACAGTTCTAGAGGATAGGAGGTCCAAGATGAAGGCACCTGCAGGTTCAGTGTCTGGTGAGGTGTCTTCCTGATTCTTAGATGGCCATCCTCTCCCTGTGTCCTCACAGGGTGGAAGGAGCTGGGGAAGCTCTCTGGGGCTCCTTTTATAAGGGCACTAATCCCATCCACGAAGGCTCAGTCCTCATGAGTTCATCATCTCCCAAAGGCCCCGCCTCCTAATACATCACACTGGGGCTTATATTTCAACATACGAATGTGGGGAGCCACAGACATTCAGCCTTTAGCAGGTAGAGAGGTTAGTACTTTGGTTCCCACACATATAAATGCCCCTAAGTCAGTGCTTCTCAGAACTTCACTGTGCACAGAAATCACTTGGGGATCTTGTTAAAGTGCAGACTGAGCTTCAGAAGTTCTGGGATGGGGCTGCCGGTCTGCATTTCTAACAAGCTCCCAGGTGGTGCTGCTGCTGTTGGTCAGTGGACCCACGTGGAAAGCAAGGCTCCAGGATGCTGTTACCCTCCTGCTTTTCCTCTGGAGGTTTTGGGGTTTCCACTTGAACCTAATGAGTCAGACGGCCTCATAGGCAAGGGTACCAGAATGAGAGAAACCTGAGATCCTCACTCGTGGTAGGATGTGCTGCATTGATTTAGCTCAGAACACGCTGAGACAAGAGCCCAGGTGAAAAGTGTTTCTTCTCCTCGCTGGGTAACAGAGCCATGAGGCTTATCCACAGAAAATCAACCACGACCGAAAGGCAACATGGAAAGACGGTGTCTCCTGTCCATGCCCTTCTGTGACTGCCCAGTCAAGACCACCGTCTGTGCCCATGCTCACCTGATTATACTGGGATCATGTGCTGTGATCAGCCCTTTCACTGCATGCCAGTTCTTACCTTGTTTCCTTGGAGCTCCAGGGGTGCAATCTCTGTTAGTCTGGAGCTGAGAGGGTGCTCACTAATTACATTTATTGGGTGAGCATGGATAAAACAATCCGCTTGAATCTTGCACTGTATGTTTCTATTAGCACTAGCCCCACACACGGTGTGTCATTTAACAGGAGGTACTAAGCAGGACTCCATATTGAAAACACACCATGACAGCTACCACTAAAGGAATTTTAAATTTCATTTCTTCCCTGAACACTATCTTTCTTAGCTGCTGAGTTTTCTGTCTCTCATCTGCATGAAGCCTCTTCCCCGGCAAAAGGGATTAGGCAGGGCCTGGGCGACCCTCCAAGGAAGGCTGAGGCTATTTGCATCTCTAACCACAAGGAAATTACTCCTGACAGCCCAAAGTAAACCAGAAATATTAAGAATGACGGAGGGATGTTCCTGTACCAGAAGAAAAATGGAAGATTAATACAAAGTTTTAGAGGCCAGAGCACAGCAGTAAATTGTAGATTATGAATATATATTTAAAGTCTACATGAAAGTCAGTGGCCTTTTTCCCTCAAAGTTTGCAAAAGTGTGTTTTCGATGGGCTGTTTCAGAGTTTTTTGATTATGATAGCTTAACATATGTTTCTAATTTCCTTATATTATTGCCCTTCAGAAACATTGGCTCTATCTCCATTTGAAAATTCCACACACACAAAGACAGGTAAGTAGCACATTTAGGAATTTATTACCCCGTTTATAAATGGTCAAGCCATTTGAGTTTTCCTGATACCTGCTTCAGGCTAATGTAGGCGAGAGAAGAAGAGTGAAGGGAGATAAAACTCAAATCAATATACTTTATACCGACTTATGAAAAGCTCTGGTGAAAACCATGTGGACCTGAAAGAATGCTGAGGTAACTCTCTATTGTTATTCACCCTGAGGCCTCGGGATCCTCGGTGATGGATTCAGGGCTTCTTCTCTGGCCACTGTTGGGTGATGTTTGTGATATACACACATGAGGTTAATTTGTTGGAGCCAAAAACTACTCATGAGTACAACAATAATAAATACTACTTTAAGTTAAAATATGAATCCGGGCCAGGCACGGTGGCTCATGCCTATAATCCCAGCACTTTGGGAGGCCGAGGTGGGCGGATCACCTGAGATTGGGAGTTCGAGACCAGCCTGACCGACATGGAGAAACGCTGTCTCTACTAAAAATACAAAATTAGCTGGGTGTGGTGGCTTATGTCTGTAATCCCAGCTAAAAATAAAAGATAAGTAAATAAAAAAAGTTAGCCAGGTGTGGTGGTGCATGCCTGTAATCCCAACTACTTGAGGGGCTGAGATAGGAGAATTGCTTGAACCTGGTAGGCAGAGGTTGCGGTGAGCCAAGATTGCGCCATTGCACTCCAGCCTGGACAACAAAAGTGAAACTCTGTCTCAAAAAGTGAAAAAATAAAATGAATCCGTCTGGGCACGGTGGCTCACCCCTGTAATCCTAGCACTTCGGGAGGCAGAGGCGGGCAGATCACTTGAGGTCAGGAGTTTGAAACCAGCCTGGTCAACATGGTAAAATCCTGTCTCTACTCAAAGTACAAAAATTAGCCAGGCATGGTGGTGTGCACCTGTAATCCCAGCTACTCAGGAGGCTGAGGCACAAGAATCGCTTGAACTGGGAGGCGGAGGTTGCAGTGAGCCGAGATGGTGCTACTGCTCTTTAGCCTGGGTGAGAGAGTGAGTGAGAGTCTGTTTCAAAAAATAAAAAAATAAAAAATAAAAAGAAGAATGCTATGAGATAGGGACGTGGAATCAGGGTCTTGGACTGAATGCAAAGCAGGAGTGAGCTTCCCCCATGTGGATAAAAAGGCTGGAAAAAGCTGTAGCAACAGTTGATTAGGGTTCTGTTTTTTCTAAAACTGCATGCCCAAAAAGGGAGGTAGCAGGACTTAAACACATCCTTTCTCACAGGACCTTAGCTATGCTGCTGCCTGATTCTGTGTCTGGCTTTGCAGTATCTCAAGGCTTTTATAAGAGCTGGTTCTGGACTCTTTACTATGGGGATGTGGAAGGTTGGTGGGGACAGTAGCAAAGCCACGAGAGAGAGAAGCCTCCTAGAAAAGATGAACCTACAACCCACGATTCAAAACTTGAACGGGAAAATAAATATCAGGAAGATCAATTTAATTAGCTTACTCCCTTGGAAATTAAAATAATGTAACAAAGTTTAAAGGATTTTAAGTCATTATGTTTAAGATTGCTAAAGGCAAATGAAGGAAAACCACCTATAAAAATCAACAATAAGTAGGCAGAAATGGATGAAAAACAGGAGTGTATGAAAAACAAGGAATTTGAAATCAGGAAATAAAAATCCACTAATAATAATTAAAGACTCAAGGGATAGGATATACTAGACTAGATACAGGTAAAGAGATAACTAATAAATTTAAGGTAATACTATGTAATGCTCCTGAATGCAGGCCAGAGAAACGAAGAGACTTAGAAAGAAAAAAAAAGGAAACAGGTAGACACAGAAGCTAGAGTAAGAGACTGCAACATGCACCAATAAAGAGTCAAGAAAGTACAAAAGAGGAGATTCCAGAGAAGCATTATTTGAAGATCTTATTCCAGAATATTCCAGAACTGAATAAAGTTATGAGCCCTCACCATAAAGATATTCTCTATGTACTGAGAAAACTAAATAAAATTAAATCTTTACCTAGACATATCTGTGAAACTGAAGAACATCAATGATAGAAAAATCTTTTGAGTCATCAGGGAGAAATGACTTGTTACCTACAAAGTGGCATTTAGGTTAAAAGATGACGTCTTGGCCAGGCATGGTGTCTCATGCCTGTAATCCCAGCACTTTGGGAGGCCGAGTCAGGTAGATCACGAGGTCAGGAGTTTAAGATCAGCCTGGCCAACATGGTGAAACCCTATCTCTACCAAAAATACAAAAATTAGCTGGGCGTGGTGGGGCGCATGCCTGTAATCCCAGCTACTCAGGAGGCTGAGGCAGGAGAATAGCTTGAACCTGAGAGGCAGAGGTTGCCGTGAGCCGAGATTGCGCCACTGCACTCCAGCCTGAGCATAAAGGGTGCAACTCCAGCTTAAAAAAAAAAAAAAAAAAGACTTATCCACAACAGTCTATTCTAGAAGTTCATGAAGTAAAATTTTCAAAGGGCTGGAAAAATATCTGTTAGGGCTAGGACCAGGCGTGGTGGCTCACGCCTGTCATCCCAGCACTTTGGGAGGCCAAAGTGGGTGGATCAAAAGGTCAGGAGTTCAAGACCAGCCTGGCCAATATGGTGAAACCCCATCTCTACTAAAAATACAAATTAGCTGGGCGTGGTGGTGTGCGCCTGTAGTCCCAGCTACTCAGGAGGCTGAGGCAGGATAATGGCTTGAACTCAGGAGGCAGAGGTTGCATTGAGCTGAGATGGTGCCACCGCACTCCAGCCTGGGTGACAGAGTGAGACTCCGTCTGAAAAAAAGAAAAATAATATCTGTTAACCTGGAATTCTACCCAGCTTTACTATCACACATGAGTAGGGACATTGATGAGCTTTGTAGACATAGGACGACTAAGGGCATTTTAATTAATTATTGAGTACTAAAAGACAAAAAATAATGAGCACAGTTCTGTGCATTTTATTTTCTTTAAAGATGAAGCTCTGGACAATAACAAGAAGAAACGGGCATGCATATGTCGGTTCCCTATTGAGTATAATTCCCTAAGAGACAGGAGTTTTGCTGTGTTCTCTGCTATCCCTTCACCTCCTATCACATAGGAGGTATTTGGAAAGTATTTGTTGAATGAGTAAATGAATGAAGTAGGGTAGCAGCAGAGATTTAATGGGTAAGTATACCCAAGTATTTGTGTTGTTCTGGAAGGAACCAGATACTGATAAGTATGACCCACTGTTAGAAATAAATAAAGTGAATGCTACAAGAATGAAAATATCAATAAGAGCTTCTGAAACAGGAGAGGAAAACAAAGAGAACATAAAAACTTGATTAGCCCAACAGAAAGCAGAGAAGAAAGAGAAGTAAGAAGTTGGTAAAGAGAAACCAGATGGTAGAAATAATTCAAATGCAACCGTAATCACAGTAGATATAAATTGAATCAACCTACCTATTAAAGGACAGGGACCATCCAATTAGATGAACACAAATGAGCAATGATGATAATTGTAATGAACCAAGTCTAGAGAATTTCTAAAACAAAGTTACCAGTGAAAGATTAAAAAGAAAAGTTTTGGAAATGATATTCAAGGCATATATTTGTCAAAGGAAACTTTTACAATATTAGTATCAAATAAATAGAATTTAATTTAAAAAGGTTACTAAGGATAAAGAAAGACACTACGTCATGCTACAAAACAATGTACGCAGTCAACATAATCTTGTATGTATCTAACATACAACCCTGAAATATATCAAGTAAAAACTAAAAGAATTAGAAGTTAACAAAACCAGAGTGGAAGATTTTAACAACCTTTATCGCAAATTGCCAGATGGGCCAGGCATGGTGGCTCATGCCTGTAATCCCAGCACTTTGGGAAGCCGAGGCAGGTGGATCACCTGAGTTCAGGAGTTCGAAACCAGCCTGGCCAAAGTGGTGAAACACGGACTCTACTAAAAAAAAAAAAAAAAAAAGTAAATTTAAAAAAAGCTAGCTGGGCATGGTGGTGCATGCCTGTAATCCCAACTACTTGAGAGGATGAGGCAAGGTAATTGCTTGAACCCGGGAGGCAGAGGTTGCAGTGAGCCGAGATCACGTCACTGCACTCCAGCCTGCGCCATAGAGTGACATTCCATGTCAAAAAAAAAAAATTAGAAAGTCTGTGGAAGATTTGTTCAACATGATACATAATTACAGAGATCTGCATCCAAAAAAAAAAAGAAAAAGATAGAAAATATATACTCTTTTAAAGAACACCTGAAACGTTAAGAGAAGAATCACATATCAGGACTCAATTTTCAAGCAAGTTCCTGGCTAACACGGTGAAACCCCGTCTCTACTAAAAAATACAAAAAAAAACTAGCCGGGCGAGGTGGCGGGCGCCTGTGGTCCCAGCTACTCGGGAGGCTGAGGCAGGAGAATGGCGTGAACCCAGGAGGCGGAGCTTGCAGTGAGCTGAGATCCGGCCACAGTACTCCAGCCCAGGCGACAGAGCGAGACTCCGCCTCAAAAAAAAAAAAAAAAAAAAAAAAAAAAAAAAAAAAAAAAAAA
>NC_045451.1:20286205-20322500 GCF_002776525.5 Piliocolobus tephrosceles | reverse complement strand
AAAGAACTCATGGTTTAAACATCACTCTGTGATGGAAAGGACAAGATCATTAGAACTGATGTCAGTAGCAGCCTCACATATGGTGAACCAAAATTGCAATATATACTGGTGATGCTTAGAGGTGAATTTATAGCCTTAAACTTAATTTTTTAAAATTTTACTTTAGGTTCTGGGATACATGTGGTGAACGTGCAGGTTTATTACATAGGTATACATGTTCCCTGGTGGTTTGCTGCACCTATGAACCTGTCATCTAGGTTTTAAGCCCCACATGCATTCGGTATTTGTCTTAATAGTTAGCCTTACACTTACATTAAGAAAATAAAGATGAAAAACATACGAATTGTTAAATTTAAGAATCTAGGAAAAGGATAGCAGAGAAGACCCAAAGAACATTGGAGAAACATAATAATAAAATTAAGAGAGAAAATTAATAAAATAGGAAACGAACAGTAGAGAAGGTCAAACAAAATCAAAGGTGGTTCTTTAAAAAGACACATAAAATAGAAAATATTTGGCAAGATTGAACAAAATTAACTGTATGATTGAAACAAAACTAGTAAGGGATGAAAACGGGTACAGCAGATTTTTGAAATAATTAGTAAATACCACGGATAGTTTTCTAGAAATATACAAATTATCAAAATTAACTTAAGAATACATAGAAAGTCTAGGCAATGCAGGCTCTTTTTTGGTTCCACATGAACTTTAAAGTAGTTTTTTCCAATTCTGTGAAGAAAGTCATTGGTAGCTTGATGGGGATGGCATTGCATCTATAAATTACCTTGGGCAGTATGGCCATTTTCACGATATTGATTCTTCCTATCCATGGGCATGGAATGTTCCTAAGCCAAAAGAACAAAGCTGGAGGCATCACGCTACCTGACTTCAAACTATACTACAAGGCTACAGTAACAAAAACAGCATGTTCGTGGGACCAAAACAGAGATATAGACCAATGGAACAGAACAGAGCCCTCAGAAATAATACCACACATCTACAACCATCTGATCTTTGACAAACCTGACAAAAACAAGAAATGGGGAAAGGATTCCCTATTTAATAAATGGTGCTGGGAAAACTGGCTAGCCATATGCAGAAAGCTGAAACTGGATCCCTTCCTTACACCTTATACAAAAATTAATTCAAGATGGATTAAAGACTTAAATGTTACACCTAAAACCATAAAAACCCTAGAAGAAAACCTAGGCATAGGACATAGGCATGGGCAAGGACTTCATGTCTAAAACACCAGAAGCAATGGCAACAAAAGCCAAAATTGACAAATGGGATCCAATTAAACTAAAGAGCTTCTGCACAGCAAAAGAAACTACCATCAGAGTGCACAGGCAACCTACAGAATGGGAGAAAATTTTTGCAATCTACTCATCTGACAAAAGGCTAATATCCAGAATCTACAAAGAACTCAAACAAATTTACAAGAAAAAAATCAAACAACCCCATCAAAAAGTGGGCAAAGGACATGAACAGACACTTCTCAAAAGAAGACATTTATGCAGCCAACAGACACATGAAAAAATGCTCATCCTCACTGGTCATCAGAGAAATGCAAATCAAAACCACCATGAGATACCATCTCACAACAGAATGGCAATCATTAAAAAGTCAGGAAACAACAGGTGCTGGAGAGGATGTGGAGAAATAGGAAGGCTTTTACACTGTTGGTGGGACTGTAAACTAGTTCAACCATTGTGAAAGACAGTGTGGCAATTCCCCAAGGGTCTAGAACTAGAAATACCATTTGACCCAGCCATCTCATTACTGGGTATATACCCAAAGGATTATAAATCATGCTGCTATAAAGACACATGCACACGTATGTTTATTGTGGCACTATTCACAATAGCAAAGACTTGGAACCAACCCAAATGTCCATCAATGATAGACTGGATTAAGAAAATGTGGCACATATACGCCATGGAATACTATGCAGCCATAAAAAAGGATAAGTTCATGTCCTTTGTAGGGATATGGATGCAGCTTGAAACCATCATTCTCAGCAAACTATCACAAGGACAGAAAACCAAACACTGCATGTTCTCACTCATAGGTGGGAATTGAACAATGAGATCACTTGGACACAGGAAAGGGAACATCACACACTGGGGCTTGTCGTGCGGTGGGGAGAGGGGGAGAGATAACATTAGGAGATATACCTAATGTAAATGAGGAGTTAATGGGTGCAGCACACCAACATGGCACATGTATACGTATGTAACAAACCTGCACGTTGTGCACATGTACCCTAGAACTTAAAGTATATATATAAAAAGAATAAATAGAAAGTCTAAATAAATAACAAAAATAATTTTAAAAATTAAATAACCAGACAAATACCTCTGCCCCCATAGGTGCAGATAGTTTTATAAGTGCATTTTACATCATAGTCAGGAACCAATAATTTATATATTCTACAAGCTTTTTCAGAAAACAGGAAAAGAGAATGAATTATTAGGTGTAATAGTGAGAGAAGTCACTTCCACTCCTATCCCTTGATTCCTGGGCCCAAGAGTTCTGGATCTGGGAGAGATAGACCTAATATTAGTCTCTGATTCAAAGTCTGTACATATCCTTTAAGATAGAACACCATACTTTCCAGGTGCCATATTCCAAATGGTGCTGTAACTTAGTCTTCAAGAAAACATTCAGGCTTTCCATCAGGCCAGTCGTCTCTAAGTGGTAGGGTATGAAGCAAGAGTAGTTGGTTCCACAAGCATGAGCCCACTGCTGTGCCCTGGGTTCCTCCATCAGAGGCAATGCTATTCCGCAACAGTGAATAAGGCATCTGTGAGCATGGTGTGACAGAAACACGACAGGCCGAGAAAGCACATCCATATTCAGAACACTTGTTTATTCAAGTTAGACAGATCCTTGCCCTCCCCATGATAGGAGAGGTCCAGTGTACCAATGAATGGCACCATATTGAGTCAATGTAGTCTCTGCTGTTGGAAGATGAAGCACTTATCAAGAGCATTAGCCAGATCAGCCTTGGCAGAGGAAAGTCCCTGTCATGAGCCTATGCAGAGCCTCCATACCTATTACCACAGCCACTTCGTTCATGGTCCCATTGAGTAAGCACTGGGGTGGCTAGGGAAAGAGGGAGACTGATATCCTCAGAGCCCATCACTTTGCAGATTATTTTGCAGAGCCTCCTCTGCAGTAGATGCCTGTATTAGTCTGTTCTCATACTGCTAATAAAGACATACGTGAGACTGGGTAATTTATAAAGGAAAGAGGTTTAAATGACTCACAATTCCACGTGGCTGAGGAGTCCTCACAATCATGGCTGAAGGCAAAGGAGGAGCAAAGTCACGTCTTGCATGGTGGCAGACGAGAGAGCGTGTGCAGGGGAACGGGCCTTTATAAAACCATCAGATCTCATGAGACGTATTCACTATCATGAGAACAGCACAGGAAAGACCTGCCCTCATGATTCAATTACCTCCCACTGGGTCCCGCCCATGACACGTGGGAATTACAGGAGCTACCATTCAAGATAAGATTTGGGTGGGGACACAGCCAAACCATATCAATGCCCTTTGGTCAACATTCACGTGGGACACAAATATCTTCAGAATTTGCAGACACATTGAAGGATGAGGAGGGCAGAATTTATTAAGTGAAAGGAAAGCTCTCAGCAAAGAGAGAGGTCCTGCAAGCAGGTTTCCACCTCACCAGGGCCACCACGCACTAGCTGAAGAGGCCAGGCTCTGCCCCTGCATAAGGCGTGAATTCCTGGTGGCTCTACCCTCTTACCCCATTGCATATGCAGGCATGCCCAGGCAAGCCATAGATAGTATCAAAAAAGGCTACATTCGAGAGGCTGAAGGCATTATTCAGAAAGAATCAATCAGGAAAGGGCAGGCAAACCGGGGCAGAAGTCCTCCCTCTGGGTCATGGGTTTCATCTGGGACCAGCAGTCTGGTCTTTCAGCCTTCAGGCTGTTTTGGCTTGAAGGTGAGTTTCACCAGGGACCCTTCCCTATCTGCCTAGGCATTTGTCTGCCTGTTGCCTCTATCACAAGTCCCTTACTCTCCAGCCAGACTATTAGCAACTCCCCACGAATTAGTACATGTCTGGCCATCTCTTGTTCCAAATCTACTGGGCAACCAAATGTACTGCAAAATGGTTTTCCACTGGGAGGGTTTACCTTACTGCTGTCCTTCACAGTTTTCCCCGAGTGAGCCCGCAGTGCCTAAGCTGTCTGCTGTTGGGTGGTACTAGCCCACCATACAGACCCATCGGTAAACCAGGCTTGAGGTTTTTTATCTCTTTGCTTAAGCTCTTTTGCTCTTTTGCCATTATATGGCACTTCCCAGGAGACAACAGATGTAGATTGATGGAGAGGAAGAAATACAACAAGAGTAAGTGTTGAAGGAATCACAAGTACCACCTCATGCCACTTACTTGTACTTTTCAGACCTGTTTGCACTTTGTCCCTCATATACCATTTCCACTACATGACTGGCTGCTGTTGCACATGCCAACCGTTAAAGCTGATGAATCCGACAATATGTAGTTCATTACAGGAAGCTCAGGCCTAACCATGATTAAGTGTTCAGTCTCCACAGCCAATAACAGGGCAAAACCTTGCTACTGAGAATAGTAGCTGCAGAAGAGGGCATAGATTTGCTTCTAAATCATTGAGGTCTGCACCATAATTGTCCTATTGGAGCCTACCAGGTGCTTTATGTAATGTTCCCATTTGCCATGGACACTTCTAGCATCATCAGATTTGCAGGATCATAAGCCTCAAATGGTAGGGAAGATTGCACTGCAGCCAGAACATGCTGCAATGCCTTAATTTTTTTCTGGTCTGCACTCAAAACAAGCATCTTTGTGGGAGACTCTGTAGATTGGTCAAAGCAGCACACTCAAATGTGGTGTGTGTTGCTTCTGAAACCCAAAAGGGATAATCAAGCATTATGCCTCTTTTGTTCATGGTAGATGGTACAAAGTGCAGCAACTTATCTTTCACCTTGAAGGGAATAGCTTGACATGATTCAAACCACTGAGCCCCCAGAATCATCAATGAGGTGGTGGTCCCTTGAAATGTGTGGGGTTTATTTCCCACCCTCTAGTTTGCGTATGACTTACTAGGGCAGCTAAAGTAACTATCTACTTCCTGCTCATCAGATTCAATCAGAATAATGTCAACATAGTCTACAGGTGTAATGTTTTGTGGACTGTAGAGATGACCACGCTGTCTATGGACTATTTGGGTAGTGGGCAGTGCAGTTGAGAAAGCCCCCAGGCAAGACTGTGAGAGTGAACTTTTGGCCCTGTCAGGTCAAAGCAAATTGCTTTTGGAGATCCTCGTAATTTTGAATAGAGAAAAACATTTCCTCTAGGTCAATAGCTGCATACCACATGTGTTAATTTTCTCAGGTAAAGATATTAGGATGCATCTGGGATGGCAGGTGCAATTTGAGCTGCCACCTGATTAAGTTTATGGCAGTACCCAGTCATTCTCTAAGATCCATTCAGCTTCTACAGGCCAAACAGGTAACCTAACTGGGGATGTGAGAGATATAATTACCTCTGCATCTTTCAAGTCTTTGATGGTGTAATTTTATAATTTTTTCAGGGATGTAATATTGTTTCTGGTTTACTACCTGTGTTGGGAAGGGAAGTTCCAAGGGCTTCCACTTAGCCTTTCCTGACATATTGGTTCTCATTCCATATGTCAGAGGGCCAATATGGGGATTCTCCCGGTTTCCAAGATGTCTGCTCCAATTTTATGTTCAATAACTGGAGAAATAACCACCAAGTGGTCTGTAGACTAACTAGGCCACTGCAAGTTGAACTTAAGCTAAGGCTCCAAATAACTCTTGACTTCTGAAGGCTCCTGCTCTTGTTTGTGGGACACAGTGGCATTTTCTGTCTCTAAGAATTAGAATTAATTCAGAGCCACTGTCTAGCAATTCCCAAAAAAGTCCAGGTAGTTTCCTTTACCCAAACACTGTTTATCTAAGAAATGGTCCCAAGTCTTTGGGAGGAAATTTGAGGAAGATTTATAAAATGTGCATCAAACATTTGTACATTTATTATATGTAATTTTCTGTGTGTTTGTACGCATGTACTTCCTCAAAGAGACCCAAGCTAGCTTCGATTAATGGATTGTGGGTCTGTTAATTGACTTATGTCTGGAAATTCAGTGAATGATCATGACTCTCCACTGTGATGACTCAAGTCAGCTTTGGGGCTATCAGACTTACAGTCTTCCTGTTAAATACACCAAGAAGCACTCTAGTATGCTGCTTTCTTCCCATGGACACTATGATCAATTAACCACCATTGAACATCTTTGAAAGTCTAGGAATTCTTATACCAGTGCATCTCTGCATCCCTTTACAGTAGATGCACCCACCATGACTTTGGTGGTTAAATGTAGCCACTTGTCTTCTGCTTCTTTTATCCCCTTTGAAATCATGGAGCCCATCTCAACAGTGGTGCCCACCATTGTCATAACTGCTCTACAGAGAAGAGCAACCACAAAGCTCTTCAAGGATTCAGGTTCTCCCCTCACTTATGTATTTCTCAATGCTTTAGTTGAGGAAGTGTCTTCTGGGCCTTTTTGTGCAAGGTAGACAGGGGTGGGTAGGGTGCAATTTGCCTAGTATAAATCCAGTCCAACATTCGTAACTACAATGTGATAGACACTCATCCCACCAAGAGCTCAGGTCTATGTTTCCTCCCTTGAATCTGAGTGAGCAGTTGGAACCACACTGACCAACGGGGTAGAGAGGAAGTAACGCTATGTCTCTCTCTCTTTCTCTCTCTTGCTCTCTCTCTCTCTCTGTTGGACTGCCTGCTCTGGGAGAAGCCAGTTACCATGCCATGAGGACACTCAAACAGCTCTGTGGAGAGGTCCATGTGAAAAGAAAATAAAACTTACTGCCAACAGCTAATACCAGATTTCCAGCCCTGTGAGTGAGCTGCTTGGGAAATGGCTCCTGTAGCCCCTATGAAGCCTTCAAATGGCTGCAGCCCCAGCCACCATCTGATAACAACTTTACAGAGACCTCAAGCCACAGTGGCTCACTCAAGATGCTCTTGAATTCCCAACCCACAGAAACCAGGAGGAAAAACTATTATTATTAAACTATTATTTTAAGCCACTGTGTTTTAGGGTGATTTGTAATAGCAATAGATAACTAATACATCTACCTTACTTATGAATACATACATGTATAATAAAAATAGAGAAAAACATGCCTGGATGTTTTTATATCAGGATAGTTATTACCTGTAGACACAGAAAAGTGGGATGGGATTTGGGAAGGGTCCAAAGTAAGCTTCAGAGGCATCAGCGATATATATTTTTTAAAGACCTAAAGCAAATATGATACAAATTAAGATTTGTTAAGTCTGCATAGTATATACATGATATGTAATCATATATAATATTATTCTGCGCTTTTCTGTATTTTCAAAACTAAATTAAAACAGGGGTGGGGGGGGGGGGGGGGTACTAAAAAGGACTTTTGTATAGATGGCAATTTTGTCTAAGGTTAAGTCTGCCCCAAGTTCTCAATGGCCATTGACACCACACTTCATCTGTCTAGGCTTTAGCTTTTCAATGGAGATCTCAGGAGACTTCGGAGTTTCTATTTTTGCTATAGAGAATGTGGCAGATGAATGTCCCCAAATTGCTTGGCAATCTTCCTAGAAGCAGAGCTGCGGGGGTTATTTTCTAGAGCCATGCGTACACTGAAGGCACTGTTCATAGCCCTCTGAGGGATTGCTTTTGTAGGTTTTACCTTTGTGAGTGAAAACGTATATGAGGAAATTAAAGGAATATCATATTATGGATCATAGAGGCATATTTTTGTTTGCTTATTTGTTTGTTTGTTTTTGAGATGGAGTCATTGTGTTGCCCAGGCTGGAGTGCAGTGGTGTGATCTTGGCTCACTGCAACCTCCACCTCCTGGGTTCAAGCGATTCTCCTGACTCAGCCTCCTGAGTAGCTGGAATTACAAGTATGCGCCACTATGCCCAGCTAATTTTTGTATTTTTAGTAGAGACGCAGTTTTGCCACGTTGGCCAGGCTGGTCTCGAACTGATGACCTCAGGCGATCGCCCCGACCTCAGCCTCCCAAAGTGCTAGGATTACAGGCATGAGCCACCGCTCCTGGCTGTACAGCTTTAAAGTGGAACTCCTGTTCATCCTCTCTCTCATGGCAGGGGTGTCTTTTACAATGCCTCTGACGGGTGGTGAATGAAGCCCGGCTTTAACACCTGATGGTGACGGGTGCTCATTCCACGGCTCAGTGTGTTCTGCACACGGGCATGCAAGGTGCTCAGCTCCTGCTGAGAGAGGCCCTGGTGGCTCTCACTCACTGCTTTTAGCTTCTAAAGCAACACATTAGAAGTCTACTCACTTCTACATGACAGCCCTTCAAATCAATGTTTGGAAACAACAATCTGGTCCTTCTTCAGACATCCCCGCTCCTGGTAAAACATCCTCAGCTCTTTCAAAAAGAGAAGACTCTGCCAGTTCTTGAATACCTGTTATATATGGCCTGGTGCTTACATAGGGTTTTATATAATCTTCAAATTTTCTATGATTATCTACAGCACAGATAGAGGAATGGAGGCCCACCCAGGGCACGTAAGTGACTTCACCTAAGGTTAGAAGACTGGAAAAGCAGCAAAGCCACATAACCAAGACTAACTGAGCCCACAGACTTTCTGCTACTCTGTGGGACTTTCGAAACATGGAGGCTCATGGGACACCGAGGCCCTCCCTGCTTTCTTCACTTCCTCCATGTTCTGCCCGCACCTCCTAAGATGTGATGCTGAGAACTGGACATGACATGATGCTTTTTAACATTACTTTAAAGGCAAAAACCGCAATTACTTTTGCATCAATTTAATATTTTAGCTTATTTGTTCTTCTTTCCAATCCTTTGAGATACGCAGCAAAGGCATTAGAGGACCGGGCATGGTGGCTCACGCCTGTAATCTCAGCACTTCGGGAGGCCGAGGCGGGTGGATCACCTGGGGTCAGGAGTTCAAGACCAGGCTGGTCAACATGGTGAAACCCCATCTATACTTAAAAAAAATACAAGAATTAGCTGGGCATGGTGGTGCACACCTGTAATCCCAGCTACTTGGGAGGCTGAGGCAGGAGAATCACTTGAACCTGGGAGGCAGAGGTTGCAGTGAGCTGAGATCACGCCACTGCCCTCCAGCCAATAGACAAAGCAAGGCTCTGTCTCAAAAAAAAAAAAAAAAGTCACATACAACAGACCAGGAAACTGAGGCTCGGTGTGGTGGATTGCCTGAAGAAACCAACTGACCCTTTGGTGAAGGACTGGGATGCAAACCCACGTCTTCACACTCCACATCTGTCCTTTCTGTTGCACTAAGATCACAATAATCTGGTATCTCATCAGCATGAAGAACTGGTCCCACCTGAATTAATCTGGATTTAAGTATTCATTAACACAGCCTAAAATAACTTTAGCCTCTTTGGCAATCATATGACACTATTGCCTTATGTAGCTTCTGTTAGAAAGTACTCTCCCTACCCCCAAATCTCTCTCTCTCTCCTTTTTTTTTTTTTTTTTTGTGAAAACTGCTGCGACAACATATCTTTCCTTGTGTCACAGAGTTGCATTGATCCTTATCAAACTCCCTCTTCCTTCCCTCGCAATGTGCCCAATCCCACAGTTCTAACCAGGTTAGGGGGTATTTTGAACTATCCCTGTTTCACCCAATGTTGTGTCAGCTCCCATAAGAACTAGACCACTCATACTTTTTATTTTTACTTTTTTTGAGACAGAGTTTCACTCCTGTCACCCAGGTTGAAGTACAGTGGCACAATCTTGGCTCACTGCAACCTCCACCTCCTGGGCTCAAGTGATACTCCTGCCTTGGCCTCCCATGTAGCTGGGACTACAGGCGCCCACCACCACACCCGGCTAAGTTTTGTATTTTTTTTTTTTTGTAGAGATGGAGTTTTGTCATGTTGCCCAGGCTGTTCTCAAATTCCTGACCTCAAGTGATCTGCCTGCCTCAGCCTCCTAAAGGGCTGGGATTACAGGCATGAGCCACTTTTGCTATGCACGTGCTTGTTCTCATCATGGAGCTGTTGATCACACTGCTGGAAAGCACAGCACTGAAGATGGAGCCCTAGGGCACAGATTCTCAGTACAGCTTCCTGAGGAAATATGATGGCAGACTATATGTTCAGACGCCACCATTGCATCTTGACTGTGACAACCATGGGTGTGTAGAGAGGGAGCAGCGTGAGTGTCACGGCCACTCCCCCACCCTGCCCTGAGATATATCCCCTCCATACAGCAGCGGGAGGCTGAGGAATTTGGAAGGAGAGAGACACATGTAGAGACATCTCCCACAGCTTCCTGACATAAAATCGTTATTCTATTTCATTACAGACCATGCTCAAGGCCACCATGAAGGTTATTCAACGCCATTGCTTTTCCCCACCTCTGCCTCACCGGTAGACTTCCAGTTGCTTGGAAAAATCCTATCCCAGCTTCCTCATTTTGGAACTTCCTCTTAACTGAAGCAGCCCCCCCCCCCCCCCACACACACACACACACACACACACACACACACACAGCTTGACTCTTTCTAATTACTTAGTACCCTCTCCTTTTCCTGTTACCATTTTCTCCCAAGCAGATGGTGTTTACAGACAGAAAAGAAATGAGAGTTGTTCAGCTGCAAGGCTGGTAATCGATACCCAGAAATCTACCCTCCAAAGACACCAGCAGAGGGGGGCTCTCATGGATGCAGCAACTAAAATGGCTTGGAGCACAGACCAACTCACCTGGCCTGGGCCGTGTGCAAGGGGCAGGACAACAACCTAGTGTGCTCGAAGCCAGCTAATGAGGTGTGTGTTCCTGACTGGCTTTTTCCTGCTTCCCTTTGAACTTCCAGGGCTGTATGTGTGAGCTTTATGTTCATGCAGCTGGCAGCAGAGACCTGCCTTTGCCTGAGCTAGTGGGCAGCCACACTGCCAGCAGCTATTCACTGAGCTTCTGCCCGATTCCTGTACTCTACTCTCCACTTGTTGCTGTGGCAGACCCAAGAGAAATGCAAAGGCTCTTAGGGTGATGAGCAGGCTGTGCTGTCAGGGCACTCTGCCCTTTTAGAAATGCCCTAGCCAAAGGGATTTTAAGATAGGACAGGAGGCAGAGAGGAAATGAAGGGGGGAGAGTGTGTTTGTATATTAGGAACTATAGGAATAATCGTTAAATATGGAAACACACACACACTCACTTACTCACGTTTGGTACCCAGGAATCTTGGGGACAAATGGAAAGGAGGTTTGGGATTAAGGTGGGCGAAGGGTTCAATTTCTGAACCAGTTGCCAGGGGAGTTCTAATGGTGGGGTCCGAAAGTGGGTAGAAAGTATGGGGTGGCTTAGGGGTCCCGGGCACTGACAGGGGTCATGAAAAGAATCACAGGCTGCCCCGTCATCCCAGGAGGAGGGCTTTCCTAGTCATAGACAGGCTTCTTTGTGTGTCAGGGGTCTGTCTGCAAGAGGATCTGGCGATGCATGGGATTTTGAGGCATCTCCCAAACCTTAGCAGCTAACAGTTTCAGGGACCTCTTTATGCCACTAACTATTTCAGGTATTTCTTTCCTTTCCCATAAAAAGATAATCTCTTTCTGGGCCAATGCCTAAAATGTCTGCAGCAAAGGGAAATATTTTTAAGCCGTAATTATACACAAATCACAAAACTTGATGCATAATACACTCAGAAAACCATAATGAAATAAGACCTAAAGTGCAACAGGTTAAACTGAGGGGGAAGATACCAAGTGGAGGTTTGGAGTGTAGGCTTTGAAATTAGGCGGGGCCTGAGATCTGTCCCAGCTCTCCCGTTTGCTGTTTAAGTGGTTTCCATCACTCTCAGACTCTCATCTTCTTAATCTGTAAATTGGGGACTGAGATCTACACCTTCCTTACAGGGGTCTTTTAAGGATTAAAAGGGCGATTGTCTTTTATGCAGTCATGTTTGCAAACTGTCAATAAAGAGCAGCTATTATGAGTCCATCCATGCAAATGTGAAAGGTTCTTTGATCAACATATAAATGATAGGATTTCTACTTATGTAAGAGAAAAAGCAAAGAGAACTTGAGGACAATGAAAGGATCAAAGAGGGAGAAAGAAGAGGAAAGAAAAGACTGGAGCAAAAACAACGAAGGCTGGGCTGAAGACGAGGGACTGCACAGGTTTATAATCTTGGCCAGGACCAGCTTTTGGTTCCCATGAGCAGGTGGAAGACTTTGATTACGCTCAGCAAGGGGTTATCATCCTGCCGGTTACTGAAGCAGGTAGCCTGGCTTTAAACTGTTCCTGTGCTTATTTGGCTTGGGCAAAGATATCTTCTTGCCAGGTCAATTGCTAATTAAATAGCCTCCAGATTGAGACTTGGTCTCTGCCCTTGAGCCATATACAGTCTGGATGAGGAGATTAAGTACCAATGAACAGAAGATGATGACTACCTGAACTTCGAAGGGGCCAGAACAAGCACTGGAAGCAGAGCCCAGGGCTGGGCTGGCCAGGGGACCACCTGGAGGCGTGGTACTTTGGGCTGAGCCTTGAATAGCAGGGTGTGCATAACCAGAACCAGTGGAAAGAAAATTCCTGGCAGGTAGAATAGCAAGGATAAAAGAGGGAGACCGCCTTCCCTGGAATGAAGGACTTGTGGCCAAAGGTGGCAGGGGGCTGGTCAGTTCAAAATGAGGTCACAGGTAGGGAAGGTTCTATTGTGTGCAGCTCAAAGACTCAGGTTCCCAGGGAGGTATGTCGATTTCCTGACGATGGGGCAGAATTGATGGCAGGGAAGGGCGAGAAGGTCAAAGTAGGGTATCCAAGCAGAGGGAACCATCTTAGAAAATGCAAGGCAAGCAGAAGATGGGGCGGGGGGAATGTGTCAGGGGAATGTGGCAGGGGTACAGCCAGGTGACAGTGGCACCTGAGTTAGGGAAGATCCTCCATTTGGGGAAGTGGTGAGTTGGGTGGGAGGTTTCCTGCTTGCTCATTTCTTGTTTAAAGGGACAACAAATTCTGCTACAAATAAAAATAAGACTTAATCTAATGCTCCATGGAAAGTATAAAGTTTTGGGAAATCAGGCAACAAGTCTACACATGGCAGAAGGCAGAAGAAGACTTCAAGCCAGTATGTTTTTTAACTCAATTTTCTAGATTTGCCTCAATTGCATCAAGCATGTGTAGACATCCCTGTCCTCTAGTGCCTGATTCAAGTATTTTTAGACTTTATCAGCACTGTCCTTGGCAGACACTGTAGCCACCATGTTGTAAGCTGAATGATGATAAATATGTGCCAATTTTCTTCTTTCGTTCTTGTCATTCCCATACATACTACTTTAATGGCAAAGCAATGAGATTACTGGCATAAATGTCTTCCTGGCCCCAAACTCATCCCTGGATCATTTTGCCTGAGGTTGAAAAATAAACCAAATCGGTAAAGCACCTTCCTTCAAATAAGGGGATATTCCTTGGTATTAAAAATATATTTTTCAGTTGTTCAAAATCGGTGTATCTAATTTCTTTAGAAGAAAGTTAAAAGGTGATTTTAGGGGCTCAAATGAAAGAATTCTTCATGACCAACTCCACTGTTAATTCAACCTGTTATGTTAGGATATTTATGCCTCAAATAAAGAATAAAAACTCAACACAATGGGAGAATTAGAATTTGAATTGTGATAAAATGTATGCCTGTATTTATCAATTATGAAAGTGATTGGGACACCCTCTACCCTGAGCTGAAGCCAGGCTTATCAAACCCACTCCGTTCATGAGGATTAACTATCAACTTTAATTCAAAATTATCAATACAGGCAGCTACTCCAGAGAGCCTTCCCAGCTGCAATAGACCCAACACGCTAATTTACTAACAGTCATTAACCAGCTATTTTGCCTGAGAAGTCAGTACATGGTGACAGATCAAATATTTCAGGCAAAAGTGAAACAACTGAGATGCCACCAAGTGCAGTCACATAGCACCATTTTAAAGGTGGCCTCTGGGCAATTTGGAAATGGTCAGCAAAATTCTAAATGTGCACATATTTAGACAGAGCAATTTCATTTTTAGGACTATGGCATGCAGAGATACTCACTAACGTGTACAAAGATCATGTATAAGAATGCTCAAGGCCAGGTGCTGTGGCTCATGCCTGTAATCCCAGCATTTTGAGAGGCTAAGGAGGGAGGATCACTTGAGATCACTTGAACCCAGGAGTTTGAGACCAGCCTGGGCAACATAGTGAGACCTCATCTCTCCAGAAAATAAACAAAATTAGCTGGATGTGGTGGTGTGCACCTGTGGTCCCAGCTACTCAGGAGGCTGAGGAGGGAAGACTGCTTGAGTCCCAGAGGTTGAGGCTACAGTGAGCTGTGATTGCTCCACACCACTCCAGCCTGGGCAAGAGAGTGAGACCCCATCTCTTAAAAGAAAAAAGAAGCATTGGGAGGCCAAGGTGGGAGGATCATGAGGAGATCAAGACCATTCTGGCTAACACAGTGAAACCCTGTCTCTACTAAAAATACAAAAAAATTGACTGGGCGTGGTGGCAGGCTCTTATACCCTCAGGAGGCTGAGGCAGGAGAATGGCATGAACCCAGGAGGCGGAGCTTGCAGTGAGCCGAGATTGCGCCACTGCACTCCAGCCTGGGCTCCATCTCAAAAAAAAAAAAGAAAGAAAAAAGAAGAAGAACATTCATCACAATCAAAGCATAGTGATACAAAGAAGTGAGAAATAATTTAGATAACCATCAACAGGGGATAGGTTACACAAATGATAGTACCTTCATACAAAAGAGTACTATTCCTTTAAAAGGGTAAGGCAGGTTTATGTGCAGTGATGGGAAAGCATCCTTAGCATATTGTTTAGTGAACAGAGCAAGCTTCAGAATAAAATGTGATCTCAGTTGGGTGTGGTGGCTCATATCTGTAATCCCAGCACTTCGGGAGGCTGAGGTGGGCAGAGCACCTGAGGCCAGGAGTTCAAGACCAGCCTGGCCAACATGGCGAAACCCCATCTCTACTAAAAATACAAAAATTAGCTGGGTGTTGTGGCCCGCGCATGTAATCCCAGCTACCTGGGAGGCTGAGGTGGGAGAATTGCTTGAACCTGGAAGGCAGAGGTTGCAGTGAGCTAAGATTGTGCCACTGCACTCTAGTCTGGGCAACAGGGTGAGACTCTGTTTCAAAAAAAAAAAAAAAAAGAATAGAATGTGATCTGACTTGAAAGAGGAAAAAACAAAAGCTTCCACACATGTAATTGTGGATAAGAGCAGGTCCTCTGTGGTCAGACTGTGGGGGTTTGAGTCCTGGCTCCGCTACTTACAGCTGGTCACCATGGACATGTGAAAGAGGCCTTGGTGTCCACTTCTGTAAAATGGAAATAGTAAGAGTATCTGCCTCATTGGCATGTAATAGACTTTCAGAAAATATCAGACAAACCATTAGTAATGATCAACTCTAGGGTGTCGGACATGAAGGAAAGGGGAACTTTAAGTTTTTCCATATTCCCTTTCAGACTATATTTTTTACAGAAATGCTTAAACCGACTTTTGAAAAGATGTTGTCTCAAAACCAGAAGCCATCTATTAACAGGTAAGTACTCTTGGCACACCCTCAGTGTGATTGATGAGGATTAATGAAGGGTGAAGATATTTGTCAGTCCAATTGGGCCCATAAGATGCCCTGAGATTCTCCTCCCAGGAGAGGGAGGCCTTGGTCCACAAAGAAGCCATGTCCACTCACAACTGCAAAACTCTAGGCAGGAATGACTCCATCCAACCTCCCCACACTAAGACACTTGACCAAACTCTAGGATGGCTTCTATCAGCCCAAGACTGTGAGCCCCGTCCCTCTTAAAGTGCCTGCCTGAGAAGGCTCAAATAGTACCTAAAGAATTTGCTTGTTCCAACTGAAACAGCTATAGGCCCCTGCCCTCCCTATGTTTAGAGCGGTTACTTTAGAAAACTTACAATTATAAATCCTTTCTCTGCCCCTTTGAGATGTAAATCTCCATCCACCCAGAAATGTTTCCTGAGGACCTGGGAACCATGTCTTTGAATGCAAACATCTAGGTAGATAGCTCCCTTGTCTGTCAGTCTCTATGGGAGGGTGAGGGACCAAATTCAGTGGGTGCCTAGCTCCAATTTGCAAAACTACCTCCTGCCATACAGATATGAGACACGTTTCTCCTCCAGATAAACGCCAGTTAGCAAACACAGATTGCTGATCACATTGACCACCCCGCTGCCCCACTTTCACATTCTTCAATACTTTTCCGTCAGCACAATCCAAACTACGGTTTAAAAAGCCTAGGCTGGGTACAGTGGCTGATGCCTGTAATCCCATCACTTTCGGAGCCCAGGGCAGAAGGATCACTTGACGCCAGGAGTTCAAGACGAGCTGGGCAACACAGTGAGATCCCATCTCTCCAAAAAGTAAATAAATAGTCTCCCATCTGTCATTTCAGTGGATTTGAGTTTGGTTTTATACTGAAGTCCCTCTCTCCCCTGCTGGAGTAGTCTGAATAAAATCAATCTTGCCACCTCTAACAGCTGTCCCGCTGTTCTTCTTTGACACCACTGATGAAGGAGGACTTGGTCCCTGGGAAGGCCAGGACCATGAAGGAGGATTTGGCATCTACCCAAGTGGTATTTACATTTACTAAACCTCTGCCTCCCTGTAAATACCAGGGGAAGAAGAGGGCAGAGGTGCTCATTATGCAAAAGACAACTGAAATGTGCAAGAGGGACTTTTCTTTCATATGAATGATATGAAAAATCTTATTTATTGAGTACTTTGCAATGTACTGAAAAATATGCTAAGCTCTTAATATACAGCATTGTATTGAATTCTTAGAGCAACTTTCCAAGGTAGGTGTTATTATGTTCTTGGAATTCATACATCAAAAAGATTAAGAAACTTGCTCCAGGTCACACATAAGCTCATAAGTACCAAACCTAGGAGTCAAACTCCAGAGTCCCCGTTCTCCAGAAGCTTTTGTGTGGCTCGGATAAAAAGCCTTGTAGCTGTGCAAATGAAGTAAAGCTGAAATTTGTTGTTTATTTTAGAGAGTTTTCTTTCCATGGAAAGTAACTACATCTTAGTATATGGCACAGCAATGGCATTACTAAAACAATAAGAATGACACACAGCTCTGTGGTGAAACACTCAGCTTTAGTTTTGCTCAAGCTGGGTTTCAGGCCACCGAAATGGGTGACCATAGTACAGATCACAGAACCTTGCCTTCTTTTCTTCCTAGTGAGATGGCCAGGTTGGGGGGCCGGGGTGGGGGGCGGGGGGCGGTCCCTGGCAAAACTCCAGCTGGCTTGCACACTGGGGTGGAGCCTCTGGAAGCTCATGTCATTTGCAGTGGGAAAGGGCCTGGCCCCTCCTCTTCCTGTGTAGAACCTGGGATTCAAACTGTGAGGTGGGCAGTGCAGCAGCAGAGAACTCTGGCCTTGCTGAGAGTTCCTGTTCCCACTTACTTTCCTTTTCACCAAATAAAACCCTGCTTTACTCATGCTTCAAATTGTCTGCGAGCCTACATTTTTGTGGCCATGGGACAAGAACCCCATCTTTAGCTGAACTAAGGAAAAGTCCTGCCACATTTTTGGCACCCAACGTGGGGCTCGAGAAGCGGTGAGTGAGATACAAACCAAGAATTCTTTTCCCCTCTCTCTTTGGAGCCTTTTCATCTTCGCAGTTCTGAGCTTACAGGAAACTACATTCCCATCCCCTGTTGCACCCAGGGGTTAGGAGACTTTTCATGGCCTTTCCTTCCTTTTTCAGGATGGACCTGGTGAGCAGCGGGCTTGCCACTGCTCCCTGCTTCTTGCTGGGGCTGGGACTCATGGCCCAAGGGTCCTGCACAGCCAGCTGGCTGGTTCCCAACCATGTGCCATGCAGCCTTCCTCTTCCCCAGCCAAGGGATTTTACTCCATTGGACAGTAATTAAACTTTTCTGCTTGTGAAGAAACCAGTTGCATAAGAATAAGAGGTTCTTCCCCAGGCATTTTTAAACTGTTTTTTTTTTTTTTCCTTCGCCTTCTCCACCCCATCAGCAGTTACCATTTAGCAAGGTTTTTTCTTTTAGAAGAAGTTTGGCTAGCCTAGGAATGATAAGCACTCCTGTTTATATTCTCTGTAAAGTCTTGGTTGTGAAAAAGGATCTTGTGGGAACTGGGTTTTCTTCTGCCTGTCAGTGTGTATATTGTGTGTAATGCCTGTAAAAAGAGCTCTATTACTTTGGCTTAAAGAAAAATGAGTGCTTGGATCAAGCATTTTTTTTTAAGGGAAGTTAGAAGCTGTGGTACCTTTCAGTTCACATGACTTGAATCTTAGAGAAATAAAAACAGCCCTAAAGACTATTGGTAAAACACAGGTCAGATGCAAGGTCTGCTAAATGTTTTGAGGTTACAAACTGCTTTTTGAGTTTTGGAAACTATTTGACTTGCCAGCTTCACAATTGGTAGGGCCTGGGGACATGTGGAACTAACCACAACCTTGGCTGCACTTAGCACACAATAAAAGCAACTTACCCGGTTTTACCCCAAAGTTAAAAATTTCTAGGAGTTACCATTATAATGTGTAATTGAAACTGCTGAAAATAGATTTACATGCAAAGAGTATAAGAACAGTAAAATGTGTTTTTTAGTAAAAGGTTACAAAAAGGCATGGAAATGTAAATTTTTGCCTATGATTAAAGGATTGTTTTGAGTTAGGAAAAGCTGAAGGTTTAAACAAGTGGTGGAAAGATTGTGGAAATTAATCTTGCAGAGGGGTTCTCTACGTGAACATATTGACTAAATTCAAAAAGGTTATAAAAGGTTTCTGTTTCTTTAAATTTCTGAGTCATCATTTTGGCACAATAAATAACTTATGGTAATCTGGATTCTATTTCATAATATAAAGGGCTTCAAACATATTTAAGAGGCTTCCCAAAATCAAACTTCAGTTTCAAAATTGTCTTTCCTGACATCTGGCTTTTCAGATGAATCAGAAGGCCCCTGAGACATCCAGAAAAGAGAGGTAAACGGGATTACTTGACATGTTTAGGAACGTGGGATTGCCAAAATGATGTTCAGTCTTCTTTAGGTTACATCTTGGTAAATAATGCTAATATACATGCCAAAATTGTATGGGATTTCTAAAATTATAATGTCTAAGTATATGCTACCAATCATAATTAGGGTTGTTACATTAAGTTATTGTAAACTACAGAGATAACCAAACTTCTTTGTCAATTGTGTTTCTAATTGTAACTACCCTGGACATTTCGCTATTCACAGACAATTGTTGTCTTCTTTTAATCCCTTTCAAAAGATGGTCTACAATACTATAGGCCTTTAACATGTGCTCTCAAATATAGGCTGCCGATAACTTTGGGGATTGTAACATTGGAGTAAAGGAAAATGCACAGGACTCATAAAGAGCTGAAGTGGTCATGAACATCAAGCAAAACAAGAGTTAACTAAATGAACTGAACTCAGAAAGCTGAAGCAACCTTTTGACTTTGCTTGGATTATTGCTGATCCTTGTTTTGTTTTTCAGAGTCAAGGAAACTTGCTTTGAACTATTTATGACCTTTAATAATTGAGTAAGGTATATGCCTATGAACAAAATTTGGAGCATGTTTGTTTTTCTCTGTCTGGTTCCTCTAAAATTTGGAAACTATCTGTGAGTATTCTTATGGCAATATATTTGTTTACATCAGTGCAATGATAATCCATTTTTCTTTTGCAACAGAACAAAATTGGAGAAAGTGTTTATTTTACTGAGGCTTTGACTGGAAGGGTATGCTTCCCTTTAAGGAGTCAGTCTTGATTTGCAGAGACAATAAAAGCCCAGGGGGGAAATTGGCCTCATACCCTTGCCAACACAGTACCTATACATGGTTTCTGACCTGTAGTCAGTAAAGAATGTCACCGTCTAACAGGTTCAGAAACTCCAAGTTTATCTTGGGACCTTAGGAGGAAAGGATCACCCGACTCGCAGGTTGGACTCTGCTTTAAAAGGTCTTATTTGAGATTCCTTGGGGAACAGAGTTCTATCAAAGCCAATCCTAAAGGCTTTTATACAGAAATAATTATTCTTGCTGCACTTTATGCCAACAACCAGGCCAAATATAAAATGAAAGTCCATTTTTCAAATCGTTCAGTCCTATGATGATATGTTTTTTCAGCAAAAATGAGGACTGGAGAGAGAGAAATTATGTTTCAAAACTTATCATACATCTGTCATTAAATTCTAAACTCACTAGTTGTTTTTAAGATTTTGCCTACATTTTACACTAACCCTGCTTGTTCCTGTGAACCTACCAGCAATCTCCAACTGCAGCTCAGAAAGAACAAGAGGGATGGGTAATGTAAAAACTGGATCAATATTCTAGTTCTGGCCAGGCGTGGTGGCTCATGTCTGTAATCCCAGCATTTTGGGAGGCCAAGGCGGGCAGATCACTTGAGGTCAGGAGTTTGAGACCAGCCTGGCGAACACAGCGAAACCCCATCTCTACCAAAAATAGAAAAAATTACCCGGATGTGGTGGTATGCACCTGTAGTCCCAGCTACTCAGGAGGCTGAGGCAGCAGAATCGTTTGAACTTGGGAGGCAGAGGTTGCAGTGAGCCACAATTACGCCACTGCACTCCAGCCTGGGCAACAGAGTGAGGCTCCATCTAAAATTAAAAAAAAAAAAAAAAAAAATCTAGTTCTGAGCAATTATCCTGTAAATCCTGCTGGATTAAAGAGGGTGCCCATAATTTGGAGGTTTCCTTTTTGAGAAAATAAGACCAAGGGAGCTAACCAAAGCCAAGCACAATGCACCCAAATCCTAGCAGGCATAACTATAACCACTAGTTTTCTGGGTGTGTCACAAGACATCCTTTTCTCTCCCATATTGGAGGAGGACTCAGTTCCACAGTTTTACCTTAGCATTTGTCTTATGATAAGAAGTCTATGCAACACCCCCCGCCCACTGCCCGAGACATATTTTTGTCCCAAACTCAATTCCAAGCTTCAGGCCAAAGCCATAGGAAAGAAAACTAGATTTAAGGGATCCAGAGGCAGATGATAACAGAGGTTAAAAGGCACAGTGCAGGTAAGCATAGCTGATTCCTGCCAATTAAGACAAGCCCAAGCTTCCTGTTTCATGGATAAAGGCCATGTTAGTATCCATGGCATAAATGAGTTCTAGGGAATTCAAGGCTACTGAAAGCAGGGGAGATAGGGTGTACGTGGGTAAGAGTGGATGACTCCCATCCCCTAGGCCTCCCTGCTTCATGGATGTAAGCCGCTTTGGCACACATGGTGGTGCCTGCCAATGTTGCTGGGACTCCGGAATGTGAGGACGGAAGAGGAAAGGGGATCCTCTCCCTTCTCTCCCTCACATACACTGGGTATCTGCTAGGAAGAAAAGGGAACCAGGGATGCCTGCTCCCCTCTGTCTAGATGGGTAACCATTCATCTTCAGTCTGTACCCCTTTTGAATGCATCCTGAACCCCTGGGACTCCTTTAAAAGGTGCCTTCTTTTTCGCTTTCTTTTCCTCTGTCCTCTCTTCATTGATAGATAATTGTGTCTCTGTACGGGATACTCCCCTCAGATGCATCCTCCAAACCGGGAAGAGTTAATTTCCCAAACCTTCAACTGGCTGGCTTAAGATTGGGCTCAGGGAGAGGGAATCCAGAAGCCCAACATGCCAGCAAAAGGGTCAAGTTTTTTTTTTTTTAATCAGTCAGGCTTTTAGCCCTTATCTTCCTGGGCAAACTGGTAAAAGGCTTTGGGATTTCTGAGCTGTCCTTACCTTCCCCTTGTTTTGTTCTGATAAATATTTTCTAATAATTCATTTTATCTGTTCTTGCCTTCAGGTCATCAAACTCCAAACGGTCATGCAACCAGAGCCTCTGAGGATGGCCCCTTCTGCTGGAAACCCTTAAATAGGTCTCTGAGATCTGACTATCATTTCCCCAAAACAGCACCCCTGTCGCCTTCCAGTCAGCAGGAAGCAGTTAAGATTGGTCTTCATCTTTGGAAGACTGAGGAGGGTGGATTATGAGGTCAGGAGTTCAAGACTAGCCTGGCTAACATGGTGAAACCACATCTCTACTGAAAATACAAAAAAAATTAGCCCAGGATGGTAGCGTGCACCTGTAATCCCAGCTACTTGGGAGGCTGAGTCAGGAGAATCGCTTGAACCCAGGAGGTGGAGGTTGCAGTGAGCTGAGATCACACTACTGCACTCCAGCCTGGGCAACAGAGCAAGACTTTATCTCGGGGGGGAAAAAAAAGAATTATTTTCATCCTTATCCTTATTTTAACAGCAGCTAGATGTACTTCTTTACAGTGGGTAAAGAGTCCCTGGTAAAACTCCAGCAGGCCTGCGCACTGGGGTGGAGCCTCGGGAAACTCACGCAGTTTGCAGCTGGGAGGAGCCTGGCCCTTCCTCTTCCTGTATGGAAGATCTTCCCGTGATTCAAACTGTGAGGCAGGAAGTGCAGCAGCAGGGAACTCTGGCCTGTTCCCAACCCCCCCACCACTTTTTTTTTTTTTCTTTTCAGCAAATAAAACCCTGTTTTACTCAAGCTTCAAATTGTCTGCGAGCCTATATTTTTGTGGCTGTGGCGTAAGGACCCTGTCTTTAGCTGAACTAAGGAAAAGTACTGCAACACCAGCACCCATTGGTCTCTGAAATTCTTCCCCTTGCATATTATCTCACTGCCCAGCTAGAACATCAGCTCCCTATGGGTAGGGAATTTTCTGTTTTGTTAATTTCTGCATCTACAGTGTCTATGGAAGTGCTTGGTCCATGGTTCAAACGCAGTAAATATTTGTTGAAGAAAGGAGGAAGGAGGGGGAAAAGTGGGGGAAAGAAGGGAGGAAGGAGAAGATAGATGGAAAGAAGGAAGGAAGGAGGAAATGGAGGGAGGAGGGAGGGAGAATAAGAGGGAGAGGGAGAACATAAATGGGATTTAGAAATTTAGTACCTCTAGTTCAATTCTCATCCCCATTCAGACTGAACAATGAGGGAGCTGTGGCCAGAAAGGTAAAGTCAACAGCCAGTTGGGGGCAGTTCTCCATGTCTCAATCAGGTTAATTATTTCCTCTTTCTTGGTGGTGATGACAGGAGAGGGAAAGGGGTGACTTCGAGAAGACCTGAAATTTGACAGAGTTTCTCAGCCTCAGCACTGTTGATATTTTGGGCCAGAAAGTCCTTGGTTGTGGGTGCTGTGCTGTGCTGTGCGGTACATTGTAAGGTGATTAGCAACAGCCCTGGCCTCTGCCCACTCGATGCCAGTGCACTGTCCCCCTCTACTTGAGCTGTGACAACCACAAATGCCTCCAGGTATTGCTAAATGTCCTGGCGGTGGTGGGGGCCAGGTATGTGGACAAAATTAGCCAAGGTTGAGAACCACTGGAGTATTTAAAATTTGCTGCTTCAAGAGAAGTGGGGGACATTTCAGGCTTTCAGGTATGAAAGCCACAGCACAAACCATGGAGGCAGCAGAAATCTTGGGATCTGGCATGATCCCAAACTCAGAGACAGAGGAATATTCATCAACATGATAACTCAGGAAATGAATGTTCCGTGGTCTGCCAGCCCTTCCAGGTAAGAAGTTAAGAAATTTAATAAGAAAATTGATCTCTACGCACACGAGGAAAGAGAATCTAATGAGCAACAAGCCAGGCAGATTCAAAAGCCTCCAGTTATTCTCCCTAACACAGACACAGCCATTTTTGAACACAATTATGAACTTGAAACCCCACAGGGGAATTCAGGGGAAATCATTGAAACATTTATTTGATGTGAAACTTCTGACCCAAGCAATTCATAATCAATTAAAGGGATAGGGCCTGGAAGATTTGACGGTAGCATAGTTCTGGGTTTCATTGACAAATGGTCAGTACAAGTAATAATTGGTGGCATCTTAAATTAGATCTGAATGTCAATAAAAATCAAGAAGCATTCCACAGAGCTCAGTACCGGAAACTGTATTATCCAATATGCAGTGCTCATTAACAACCTGGAAGAGAAAGTCAATTTGACTTAGATTACATTTTCAGATAATGCAAAATGAGTGAGAAATGGCAAATGCAAAAGATAAATTAAAGTTAAAATTACCAAAGGGCCTGAATATTTGAGAACCTTGGTCAGAACTCAGTAAGATGAAATTTAACATGAACAAAGAAAATATGACACGGTCAGGCTTGGTTACACCTGAAGGTCCGAGGAATCAGATAGCACACAGAGGGAGGCTGGGGTGGGGTGGATTAGCTGAAGGGAAACTTGGCATTCCTCCCACACACCTTGGAAGGTTGACTTAAGAATTTAGCAGATTGTGTCTTTAAGGAGATTTTGCAGCTGGAGAAGCAAGTCGGTGTTATAGACCTGCCATCCTAGGTCAGAGTTATAGAGTTTTGCTGCAGGAAAATGGAAATTCAGGTGAAATTTGTATCCTAATATGGGTACAAGGTGATTCAGTGCTTTGCACGTCATCGTTCTATCATCGTCATCATCATCATCATCACCACCACTTACCGAGTTCCTATTGATATGCTAGATTCAGTTCTAAGAACTTTATTTAGCTTTGAAAAATCCTCACAACAACCAGATATTATTAGTCATATTGTACAGATGAGAAAACTCACAGAGAGGTTAAGTGTTTTGCCCAAGATCACACAGCCAATGCACAGAAGGGGTAGGGATTATCAACTCATGTTCTTTGAGAAACAAACAGCAGTAGAGGGAATCTGAAAAAAACCTAGGAGAGTCCTAGCAGATTTGAGGAGTGGTGAACTCTATAGGTAAGATCAGCCCTAGAGAAAGAAAGATAGCATATACTTCCAATATGTTCCTCCCCTGTATCATCTAGGAATTTATTTGGCTGTAACAAAAACCTTAATAGTGGCTTAAACAAATATGGGCTTATCTGTCACATGTAACTATGAACACAGTGGTGGACAGATAGTAGCAGTGATTTCCCATTTAAACAATGCCAAGGTTGAAGTCTCTGTGTATTTCTTGGCCTTTCTCTCAAGATAGCAAGATGGCTGCTAGAGGTCAGTGGAATGTCTACAGTCAAGGCAGGAAGAAGGTAGAAGAGCTGTGCCATCTGTATCTGTTCCCTTGATCACAAAGGCAAAAACTTTCCCAGAACCCACTGCAGGCTGACTTTCACCTAAGTCTCATTGGCCAAAACTAGGTCACATGGCCACTGCTGTTCAGGGGAGACTGGGAAAGCAGGACACAGGACTGCCGTGATTGAGTTGAACCATGGTCCATTGCCTGAACCTGGGCCTGGGGCTCTCTGCAAGGAAGAAAGGAAAAGTGGGTATTGGGTAAGCTGCTAATGGTATCTTTTTCTCTCTTTTCTTCAACCAAGCAACCTGATTCCTGCAGTGTCTTGACTTGAGCAGCTGACATATTCTAGCCAAAGTGTGAGCCAGGAGGGGGATGAGATGTGCTATTCTCGTTGTTCATTTTCAGTAGAGTGTATGAAAAGGAACTGAAATCAAAAATCTGTCGGAGCAGGTTCTGGAAAGCTCCTTTGCCAGGGCAAGCACCCATGGAGGAGTTTGAGCATTCCCTAGAATAAGGGTCCACCAGGCATTTCTGTGCAGTACATAAAGTCAGAATTAGAGGCACCCCCAAAACATGGAGAAACAACTCGATGCCTTCTCCAAACACAGAGCACTGGCTTTTGTGTCAGGAAAAGATTCTAGCTGACAAACAAATAAAAAGCAAAATCAAAAAAACTCACAAAAACAAAAAAACTGGAAACACCCACCTATCCGTTGACTGGTGAATAAGCAAACAAATTGAGGGATAGCTGCACAACAGAACACCCGCAGAAAGGAACAGATATCTGATACATGCCACTGCTGCTCTGAATCTCAAAAGCATTGTGGTAAATAAAAGACACCAGATACAAAAGACTGCATACACTAGAGGACCATCTATATGAAATTCTAAAAAAGACAAAACAGATCTAGAGTAACAGAAAGCTTATTAGTGATTTACTAAACTTGGGGGGAACTATCAGAGATGGCAGGAATGTTCAATATCTGGATTGTGGTGTTTGTATACATTTGTCAAAACTCAACAGAGTACACCCTTAAAATGGGAACATTTTAATATGTAAATTATACCTCGACAAAGTTTATTTATATTTTTTAAGTCTGTCTATATCTCCATTTTTATGTTTTTTCTGTTTGTTTCCTTTGTCCCTAGCCAAATTCCTTCTAGAAAATTTCAATTTTGTTTAAGCAGCACTCTAGGGAAAGTGGTGTTTTCCCAACACCTAGTGGAAATGCAGAATGCTACAGGGGCTATGGCAGCATTGACAGTAATTGCCCCAATTCAACAGCAGGAAGAGACAGTGTGATGGTGAATTTTATGTGTCAACTTGGCTAGGCCGCCGCATGCAGATATTTGGTCAAACGTTATTCTAGATGTTTCCTTGAAGGTGTTTTTTAGATGATCAACATTTACATTAGCAAACTTTGAGTAAAGCAGATTACCTTGCATAATTTGGGTGGGCCTCATCCTATCAGTTGAAGGCTTTCAGAGAAAAAGACTGACCTGTCCAAGCAAGAAGGAGCTCTGCCAGCAGACTGCCTTTGGACTTGAACTGTAACTGTGTGCCTAGCCTGCACATTTTGAACTTGTCAAGCTTCCATAATCACCTGGGCAAATTCCTTACAATAAATTAATCTGTCTCTCTCTCTCCTCCACCCTCATTGATTTATATATATACACGCACACACATCTGGTAGGTTCTGTTTCTCTGGGGAACACTGACTAATGCAAACAGGTAACACCATGGAATTAGAGTAGTGAAGCTCTAGGGCCTCGATGTACAAGTTGCACTCCAGGGTTAGCCATGAAGGGTGATACTTAGAAAGGAGAGTCTGCACTGTACTGCCGCGGTTCTAATGCCAGGCAGCTGCTTGGCCATGGACAATCGGTTACACTTTCCAAGACTCTTCCATTTCAAGAAAGAGACAATAAAACCACCTATTCATCGATAAGGATTTAATGAGATATTAATACAAAAACGTTACTATTATTGATATTTACTACCAGAGGGTGACTCAACTAAGGTCACACAAAGTCTCCCAACTTTGGGGGCAATACTCCTCTCACTGGATACCTATAGAGTGTCCCTCCTTTGTCTTCAATGACATCTGAAGTGGACCACACTACTCTGAACCTTGAGAGGGCCAACACTAGTTTCAACTTGGGCCAGGTGCAGTGGCTCACATTTGTAATCACACCTTCCCTTGGGAGGCGACAGCAGGATGATCACTTGAGCCCAGGGGTTACAGACCAGCCTGGGGAACATAGCAAGCCCCTGTCTCTACAAAAAAAATTAAAAATTGAAAAATAAACGAATTAAAATATCAATTTTGGTGGGAAGGATTGTCATGGTATTATAATATTTGGTACCATGATAAGTAGTCTTAGGATTTATGATAACTCATCTGAGTTGGCTTTAGTCTTTCTGTCACCATGGTAGGCAGGCTGTGAATAACCCTTCATATGCATGATACTGCTTCACCGTCAATGTCCGTCCCTTCCTTGGCCTTCCCAGGGGGCCGTGCAGGGAGGCTTTGCCTATTCTTGGCCCTCCCAGACACTCTTGTTTCTGCCATAATGTAATCTACGGGTCTGAAAATCTGGGGGCTGCAATGCTAGGCACCATCAAGAAAGAGAACAAGAGAGATGGATGGATGGATCTTGATTCGATAAGTCAAATCAGATTAAACTAATGGCATTTCGGAGATTTTTCTGAATACTTCTTTCCTTAGGAACTTGTTGCTGAACTTGGTTGCAACTTTTCTTGGCTGAAGTTGAGAGACTATGGCTGGGAGAAGCCAGCTACCTGGGGGTGGGATAGGAGTGCGGGTGGGAGGGTGGGAGTGGTGATTCGGGGATAATCACTTTACCTTTGTGAAGTCAGCTCTTTATGTAGAGATATGAAGTTGTTTCATACTTGTAGTCTTTTTTTTTTTTTTTTTTTTTTTTTGAGATGGAGTCTCAGTCACCCAGGCTGGAGAACAGTGGTGCGATCTCGGTTCCCTGCAATCTCCACCTCCCGGTTCAAGCGATTCTCCCGCCTCAGTCTGCCAAGTAGCTGGGATTACAGACATGTGCCACCACACTTGGCTAATTTGTGTATTTTTAGTACAGACAAGGTTTAGCCATGTTGGCCAGGCTGGTCTAGAACTCCTGACCTCAAGTGATCCGCCCACCTCAGCCTCTCAATGTGCTGGGATTACAGGTGTGAGCCCC
This sequence comes from Piliocolobus tephrosceles, assembly GCF_002776525.5. Taxonomy (NCBI): domain Eukaryota; kingdom Metazoa; phylum Chordata; class Mammalia; order Primates; family Cercopithecidae; genus Piliocolobus; species Piliocolobus tephrosceles. The sequence continues at coordinate 20,294,158 of NC_045451.1, read as the reverse complement.
TGCACCCAGCCAATATTTATATTCTTTTTAAATTTTGTCCTGACAAAGATAGGAAGAAAGGTAGGATGAAGGGCAGGGCCCCTGCAGATGGATCCTTAAAAGAAAGAACAAGAGCTGCTCAGCCCCAGAATGCTGCCAGTCCCACCCCTTGTGCCATCACCTACTCTCTGATCCCTCTCCTGCCTTAGTCCTCACCTTTGTGTTGTCTGAGGAGTGGGTATAACATTCGGAGCCTCCCAGCCTTCCAGGCAGGGTTGACCCAGAGTGCACAGTGGCTTTCATTGTCTCAGGCCTGGATCCCTTGGCCAAGAGGCCTAGGAATATACCTGTGGAAAGTTCTGGAAAATAGTACCCCTTCCTCACCAAGTCCCTTGACCGATGCTCAGTTTCTTCTGGAGGTGATCCAAGGAAGTGGCTTCTTTGTGGCCACACTTGGCACTCCTGTCTCTCACTTTCTCAACTTTAAAGGGGAAATAATCACGCTGAAGGGTGCTCAAATGGATCAGCCAGGGTGGGGAAGGGAAGAATGATCGTCCCATGCGAGGAGCTGTTGATGGCACAGGAAAGTGTAGCACAGAGAAGACTTAGGGTGGGCATGACGGTGTCTCAAGGACTCCTCAAGGACCAGAGGGCAGTGCAGAATAGGACCATGTGACAGGGGAAGAGCTAGGGAGACATATTTAGGTTCAACATAAGGAAGAGTTTGCAAAATTCAGTTTTCTCCGAAGACGAGAAGAAGTGAGTTCTCCAGCACTGGAGATGTTCAAAAACACCACGAGCACTAGGCAAGGATGCAATTAAGGAGAATGGGCAGTTAGATTAGATGAATGGGTCTCGGCTGGGGGCGACTGCACTCCTACCCCCAGAAAGGGACAATGGCAATGTCTGGAGACATTCTGGTTGTCACAACTGAGAGGTCCTACTGGCCTCTAATGGATGGGGACCAGGGACACTGCTCAATATCCTGCCATGCATGGGACGGCACCACCACAAAGAATTACCAGGTCCAAAATATGAATAGCATTGAGGTTGAGAAACCCTAAATTAGATAAGCTGTAGAGCCTGAGTGGAGGGTGATCGCCCCCTCCCATCTGTCTGGCAACCCAGAAGACTGTGAAAGGGAATCAGCGACATGTTGGGAAGAGCTGGATTTCAAGCAGGACCGTGCAGTAAGATTTTCAACTAGATGAATCTCAGAAATATATTTTCAGTTTCAAACATTGTGGGTTATATTTTGGGATGCTGGCCATTTCTGCTGTAGCCAAAACCATGAGCCTGTCATTCTCCACACAGCAAATTTTCTGTTCCCACCATTTGTACCTACTTCTGTGTACAAGTTTGAAGGCAAAGATCTAGAGACAGGATGGGCTAGGGAGTGGAGAAGAATAGAAAACAAGCAAACAGAGGAAACTACGGTGAGGTTTCACTCAAAGGCCTTTAAGAATGATCCCTGATATCTCTTCTAAAATTATCTTTTAATCCCCCTTTTATGCCTGCTGGGTAGTGCAATTTGTCAAACCCCAGAAAAACCCTAGAATTACAATGAAATTCATTGTTACCAGATGCGTGAATCAATCAGATGGCTCTGAGGTCAACTCTTGGCTCTGTCAATTACCATCTGGGCCTGGGCAAGTTATTTAACCTTTCTGAGCCTCAGTTTCCTCATTTATAAAATGGGGTAAATAACACCCACCTCATGGGATAGCTGTGAACAGCACATGAACAAATGCATGTAACAATCACACGCAGTCCCTGGCACATAATAAGTACTCACTAAGCAGCAGCTATTACTTGTATGATCTCCTTCTCAGGAGACTTAAATAGCACAACACTGGATTAGGCCTTGAACAAGAAAATGATGCTATCTTGAAAATCACAATCTAACACAGAAATTAGCCTGCCCTAATTACAGTTGTCCACTATTATTAATTTAAAGAATAAGTAGCTGCTGGACAACAGATACACATGATCTCATTTAACTGTCCTACCATCCTAGGGAGGGAAGCATTACCAACTCAATTTACAGATGAAGAAACTGACATGCCCATGCTAAGTGAGGTGCCAATCATAGCTCCTAAATGGCCGAGAAGGAATTGGAACCCAGGCCAGCCTGACTCCTAAACTCCTCACCACTGCCTCCTTGTTCTCCGTCATTCCCCTTCTTGCTCTGCTTCCTTCACTCCAGCCTGGACCTGGGAATCTTGGAGCATCTCATGGCAGCAAGACCTGCCCTCAAAGCCTTCACTGGCTCCACATATAAATGGCCAGTCACAGCTTAAGGTATTTCCCCACACTGAGCTATTTTCACTTGGCAAAAATAGCCACTAAACTTAAGCAGAGACTCTCAGCCTGGAATCCCTGAAAAGCAATGGCAGAGATGCGTGAGCTATTTTCCATATTTCAAAAAGCCATGAAGAAACTAAAATGCAATCATTCATTGATTTATATTGGAATTACATCGACTCTCTGTGGTGATACTTGTTGTTTCAACCTGATTAGAAGCTCTGATTGATAGACGGTTCCTTATGTCTTTGATGAATAAAAAACTGGGAAATCTAAATATATATGGCCTGTTGCACAGTTAAAAGCTCATCAAAGCCTGAACTCAGCCATGCATGGTAGCTCACGCCTATAATCCCAGCACTTTGCAGGGCCAAGGTGGGAGGATAGCTTGAGCCCAGCATTTCAAGACCAGCCTGGGCAACACGATGAAACCCTGTTTCTACAAAAAATACAAAATCTAGCCAGCCATGGTGGCATGCACCTGTAGTGTCAGCTATTTGGAAAGCTGAGATGGGAGAATCACTTGAGCCGGGGAGGTCAAGGCTGCAGTGAGCCGCAATTGCACCACTGCACTCCAGCCTGGGCAACAGAGGGAGACCCTGTCTCAAAACAAAAACAAAAACAAACCCCAAATCACAAAATACCCCTGAGCCCCATGGGATGAAATAACTTTACAAATGCACTCGGTGATGAACTATCCAGGGTCACTGAGCTAAAAGGTCACAGCATAAATCATGGAATAACAGGCACTAGTTGGTTCTGGTAGAGTTTCTCAGCTATCTGTCAAACTCCATGGACTCTTTCTTCCACAGTGATGCAGTCAGAGCCAGGCATAACTGATTATTAAGACTGTAACCCCCAATCTCTCTTGCAGTTGGCTATGACCATGTGTTGGACTTTTACTAACGAAACACGAGCAAAAGAGATAAATGCTTCATTTTGGCTGGTATGTTAAGAGAGCGGGTGTGCCTCCTCCATCTTCCCCTTTTTGGCAGCTGCAACCCAAGCCGTGCAGACAAATAGGAAAGTGCTCATCACATGTGGTCCGTAGACCAGCTGCTCATCCCCAAACCATTTGTTTCCCATCCACAGTGAGATAAAGATCTTGTGCTAGGACACAAATCAATGACCTCTCTACACACATTGTTTAGTACAGCTGACATTTTTCTTTCATAGCAAGATGCTCTTGATGAAGGAAGCAGTGCATTGACTTACATTCTGACGCAAGCTCCTTCTCTCACTGCAGGCCAGCCCTTTGAGTAGTGCTGATGTAGGGAACGGTAGCGACTGAAGGTGGTATGAACCCGGGTTCTGAATATCAATATGGAACAGAGCTCCTGCCAATCTGGAACACCTGCCCTGGACAGAAAAGAGAAACAGACTTCTCTTTTGAATGGGTCACTGCATTGCAAGTTCTCTGTCTCATAAGAGTTCAGCTTTCCCCTAACTATGTCAGTGTTAATCATATTTACCCAGCTGTCTGTAGTGAGGATTTTAAGAGGTGTATGAGAGGACGCCCAGCCAGGATCTACTGGGGCTCATTCCTATCAACTGAATCAAACATGCAAAGGTTCCATTTTCTAACTGGAAACAGTTCACTGTCTTTTCTGGTGAGAAGTTTGGATTCAGCCTCCTTTTCCTGGAGGACAATGTATCGATTCAAATCTCTTGAGTTCCATCTTTGTGCCTAAGACTGGGCCAGGCACTGTGGATGCAGTATCAAGCAAGATGACATGGGTGCTGTCCTTATAGGGTGCCACAGCAAGTCATGTGGCCCAGCTGTGGTCTGCAGGCAGGAAACCTGTAGGCTGGGGTGGCTTTGGAGCAAGAGCTAAGGTGAGTGGAGGGGCCTAGACATCTCCTGGCCTGTAATGGACACAAGAAACAGTGTTGCCTGAATTAGCAGAAGTGTTTTGCTTTCTAAAGAATTATTTCTACACTTGAATGTCTTTACAGTGGCTTCCCCTTAGTTTCATGGGGATGGTGGGAGGTGGAGGATTTCATTTGAAAGACTCTAAAATAATCTTGGTTAACCTAAAGAGAAAGCATTTTTCTACAACTTAATTTGGAGAGATAAGAGTTTAATGCGTCTCCAAAGATCCAGGGTTGCAGAAGGCATTTCTTAGACCTGGGCATTTCTTAGGTTTATTGTTCGTTCACCAAATACTTCTCAAGCACCACTATGATCCAGGTGCTCCACGGACACACAGAGGAACAACACCAAGTCCCTGTTTTGAAGCAAGCTCACTGCGTGGGAGGCAGGAAGCCTAGGGATGATCAGTTGCCTGCCAGTGGAACACTTGCCTACTGACAGAGCCTGGGGACGAAATGCAGAGAGGCTGGGAACCCAGGAGGGATGGAGCCCAGGCCAACATGTGGGCCTTTTTCTTTTGATTTTCACTTGAATCACTCCCTGAGGATAGTATTATTGTATTTTGTTGGAGGATAGTATTATTGTATTTTGTTGGAGGGTAGTATTATTGTATTTTGTTGGCTACCAAACTATTAATGATCTTAAAATTAACTTTCTTTCTCTTAGACCCAGACATATGCATGAAAATACTCTTCAGATCCAAGAATACTCAGTCATGCAATGTGAGTGTGTAATCACTTGAGAATGTATTGAAGGCCAGGCACGGTGGCTCACGCCTGTTATCCCAGCACTTTGGGAGGCCACGGCTCACTTGAGGTCAGGAGTTCAAGACTAGCCTGGCCAACATGGTGAAACCCCATCTCTACTAAAAATACAAAAATTAGCTGGATGTGATGGTGCATGCCTGTGATCTCAGCTATTCCACAGGCAGAGACGGGAGAATAGCTTGAGCCGGGGAAGCAGAGGTTGCAGTGAGCCAAGATTACACCATTGCACTCCAGTCTGGGTGGCAGAGCAAGACTCTGTCTCATAAAAACAAAAACAAAAAAAAAGAATGTATTGAATCAGCAGATACTCAGACACAAGTGTATGTTTTCAACTTTATCAATACCAATATCAATACCATGTTGACATGGAACAGTAAAGACCCACCAGGGAGGCAATTAACAAGCATTTGGGGAGGAACAGACCTCACCTATTCCAACCACACGGCCAACTCTGGCAGCCAAAACGTGGGCAACAGCATCCTACCAGCTTCTATTTATTGTTGCATTGCTATGGTGCTGATCCCCTTTGTATCCATGGTATTTAGAACCTCGGGGATTGGGCTGGTGACCATTCTTTAGATTTGAGAACAGAAGGAGCAGAGGAAGGTTGAGCAACTCTAGAGGGGTGTGTATATGGCAGTTTAGGGACAATTTGAGCTTTCGGGTAGAGGCAGCCTAGGGAAATCGGCATAAAGCAGTTTTTTTCTCTATTCCATGGAAGCTGCATGCTTGTGAAAAGGGCCAGGTGTCTTCTGTCTTGCCATGCAAGTGGGCAGGGCTGCCTGGGAATACCAGGTGGGTTAAGGATACTGCCTTTAAACTTAAGGTGGAGGGCAGCAGGGAAAGACAGAGACAGAGAGAGAGAGAGAGAAAGAGAGAGAGATGGTGGGGCGGGGAGGGAAGGGGAGGGGAGCAGAAGAGAAGAGGGGAGGAGAGCTGCAAGAAAAAGGCAAGGTCCAGAGAAAGAGAGAGAGATCTGCAAGAAGGAGGCAAAGTCCCGAAATCTATGGACTGGGACAGCAAAGATGTGGCCTACGAAGAGAAAGGTCTGGAGAATCAGAAGGCCTTTCAATGGTGGTTCTAAATCCCTCCAGCAAAGCCCATCTATCTTTACAGCTCACCCGTCTCCATCTACACCACCCCCCACCCCTCCCGGCCCAGAGCAGAGCGGGGTCGCCCTCTCCAGGAATTTCAGGGCAGCTAACACCAGAGGCGCCGGCGAGCCCGGAGAGGGAGGAGTTCACTAAATTGTGTTGGATGTAAGGCGTCGAGGACCGGAGGAATTAATCCGATGTGGGGAAGGCGGACGGGGCTACGAGGAAAAAAGAGGGGGCAATGTACACTCAGCCTTTTCGTCACTCGGCGGGGAGATGGATGGTTTTCCGGACCGGGCGTCCCAGCGCCCCGGCTAGCTATAGGGAGACGTCAGAGCGCTCCGGTCCGCGGTAGAAGAGCCCCCCAGCCCCCCCGCCCGGGCTTCCATATAAAGTAGGGGCCCTAGTGGAGGCCGCAGCAGTAGCACCAGCGGCTGCGGCGGCGGAGCTCCTCTGAGGTCCGGGTCACCAGCCGCTGCTCTGCCAGTAGGGCGCAGAACCCAGCCTCGCCCAGCGTCTCCGCCGCGCTCCCAGGGCTTCCCGTCGGGACCATGCGCGGCCGCGAGCTCCCGCTGGTCCTACTGGCGCTGGTCCTCTGCCAGGCGCCCGGGGGGCGAGCGGTCCCGCTGCCTGCGGGCGGAGGGACAGTGCTGACCAAGATGTACCCGCGCGGCAACCACTGGGCGGTGGGTGAGTGTCCTGGCCGCGGGAGCCGCGCGCTTGGCCTCCTCTGGATCAGCCAGCCAGAGGGGACCTGCCTCCCCATTTCTTTGCGTTTCCCGGGCCCAGCTTTGGGAGCTGGGTTTGCTGTGACCCTTCTACCGAAACACCTTCCCGATTCTCCTAAAACTCCACCTCACCTTTCCCCATTCTAGGGAGCCCATGAGTCCCTCACCAGCCGCAAGCTGGTCCCCTGATCCTTTCCCGCTCGCTTCCAGGCCGTGTCTCCCCGTGTTCCCCAGGGCACCCGAGCTCCCAACTGCCAACCCCGGTGCAGATCGTCTTCCCTCTGCGTGCATCCTACATCTCCTTTTGTCCGCCTAGTCTCACCCTGTCTGGCAGGGTACTCTCCTAGAATAATCTTGGGGAGCGTTGTCCCTTAAGAACATCTCAGAACCCTGGTCCAGCTCGGTGGCCTCAACACCGACCGGCATGGGCTGAAATCTAAGCTGCGCCTATGAGCCCCGCAAAGCCACAGGTGTGGGGACCTCGGGCGCAGCGCTCCCGCCCTGGATTTCACATCTGTTCAGTGCGCAGTGCCCTGAATCCCGCCTGTCTGTGGCTCTCTGGAGTTTCCACAGTCCTTCTCTTCGCTTTGCAGCGGTATTCTTTTCCCTGCCCTTTTGTCCTCCCTCTTTCCAGCCTACAGGCTCTGAGCTTGGGGAATCTCGCCTGCTCTCCAAGCTCATCCGGATCTCTCTGCCCCTCTGAGCCCCGCTCTTTCTCCGCCCCTCTAGACCCACAACTTCGCCCTTTCCCCTCGCTCCTTTCCCATTCCCTCTGCAACAGGTCCTGCTCTCTAGGCACCGGCTTGGAGGCTCCCTCGCCACGGCCCCCAGAACCCGGGCGGAGAGGACGGCCGCGCTGCGGGTGGGGAGGGCGCCCGAGGGTGGGGTCAGGATTCTGCCCCGCGCGCACTCACTGCTTTCGCTCAGCTGGGAGGCAGGAAGCGACCCGTAGCCTCGGCTCACCCAGCATCACCCCGGGGCTCTAGGCCTCGCTGAGCATAGCTTCCAGCAAACGCAAAGCATCCAACTTCCGCACTCCCCCACCCACCCACCCCACAAAAGTCAACTACAACAACCCCAACCAGCTTCGTGGGAAGCTGGTTAATCCCTGAAGAGATTTAAGGGTGAGTGTGTGTGTGTGTGTGTGTGTGTATTTCCTTAGCCATCTACTTAGAAGGCGGGGGTGGGGGGGGGCGGGGGGGGCGGGG
>NC_045451.1:20260535-20286105 GCF_002776525.5 Piliocolobus tephrosceles | reverse complement strand
GGGGGGGGCGGGGGGACGGGGGGGCGGGGGGGCGGCGAGGGCTGGAGAACGGTGTGTTGAACAGGTACTTGCTAATTCATATATCGGCTCATTCACAAATCTTGATAGAAGACAAAGAATTTGGGGAAAGGAGTGGGACTGGAACTGTTGCTTCCTCAGCTCTTCTGTGTTGTGTGTGCTTTTGTGAGGGAAGTCAAGATCTTTGGGTTGCAATACAGTGGTTTTCACTGTTGCTAAAATAATCATTTGCCAAGTCTTGACAGTTCCAGGAATGAGAGGATATGTGATCGCTGAGGGACAGGAGGAACCCAGCAGTCTGGTGTGGAGAGGAGAGGTTGGAATGGGTGAAGCTGAAAAACCCTGCGTTTCAAGAATGAAGGATGCTTAGCAGGTGTTGAAGAATCCAAATTTAGAATTGATGCTTCTCAAAGAGGGCTTCTGGGAGCTTAGATCAAGTGGCCATTATCTGACTCAGCCAATGAGGCTGGAAAGGTGGAATGAAACTTCTGGATTCCCAATCTCTTTTTACTCATCGATATTATTACACTAATAAAGCTTATTATTAGGTAACCCTTGCAGGCCCAAAGGAGGACAATAGAGTTAACTGGGGAGCGGCATCATGTTATCTCTGGTACAAGTCAAGCCAGTCTTGATTTGCTGTAGTTCTGGAGAACATCTGTCTCCAGGTATTTAGGGTGTCTGCCATTTAATTGCTCTTCATAGTGATACTTGAGCATTTCTAATCTAAAAGAATACCAACCAGTGGTGACCTCAAATACTACTTTCATATTTATTCTCAAATGCACTTCTTTTTCTGCCTTTGATAGCTGTGCAGAGTTGAGGAGGAGCAAGCGAAAGAGGGAGGTGAAGTAGAAACTCACATTTTGGCCTAAAATTACCTTGTAGTTGAGAAAAAGTTTGCTTTGAGTAAAATGACCTCTGTTGGAATGTAAGCATTGACAAGGATGAATGATGTTAGATTTTAAATTCAGCTTTCAATTATCCCAAGAAAATGCTTATCCTCTTCAATCACCTAAGACATGTAGTTTCGTTTTAATTATATAAAACTAAAGCTACATAGTGCTGTCCATGAAGATGCTGTCAGCACACATTTACAGGCTTGGTAAGTAAATTGCTTCTTCCAGCTGAGAGAAGGATGGCGCAGCAATGGAAAAAAGGTTAACAGTTTGAAAACTTAACAAATTTTTATCTGCTTGATGTTTGTGGAAATGTTTTGTTTGTGTGATGAAAATATAAGTCAACACTTACACTGGTGACTATTCCCTGTGCACCTATGAAATGCTCCTAACTGTGGTTCTAACTTGGATGTGAGACATATCCTAGAAGGCTGAATTTGGAAATACCAGTATTCAGCTGCAGAATGGCTTGTTATGGCTCCAGAAACTGTGGAATAGAATTTAAGTGTGGATCCAGAAAAACTAGTTCTTAGGAGTACTCAACACTTTCATCTATGCCGTATTCATTTCTGTTTCAAACCATCCCTTTAGTAGTATCTTTAAATGATTAATAAAAAGAACAAAAGCTTTTTTTTCTCTGCTCAAGGTTTTATTTTTTCAAGTGACTGTCTTTTGTCTATGGTGAGATTTCCATTATTATGATATGGGCACTTGACAAATGATGTTGGGAGAAGAGGTGGAAGTGGGCATATCATCCATGTTGCCATGGAGATGATGATTTGGTTGACAGTCACTAGCTCAAAAGTGAAATCAGACCCGGGGAATGTGTACTTCCCTGGGATGTTATAGATAGCGTGCTCTCCTTAACAACCAGTCTATGGATCTAGAGGTAAAGAACGGATCCCGACGCATTCCCCAGATATGCATGTACTGAAATTTAGTACAATCACAGACTGGAGAATGACTTTCTCCTCCCATTTTAGAAAAACCCACAAAACTATTCAGGCATGACAAAAATGAGGTTCTTATGTGTGATATCTCCATCACTCCTCTGTTTTATTGGCAATAACTCTTTCTCATTTCCAGCATTCTAACTAGATGATAGGCAGTTAGAAGGGCAAGGTGATCTAGGTCATTACTGGGAGTGTCAGGATTCTAGTCCTGCCTTCCAATCATCATGATTCAATTTCCTCCATATAAATAAAACCAAATGCATCACTACTTCCTGGGAAGTTGCACAACGTAATCACTGTTATGGCGGAATGCAAAGTTACTGAGTGGATAGCTGAGAACCACGTGACCAAGCTGATAAGTGAGGAGCCAATCATTCAGGATTCCAGGCCTTTGCTTGGGACAGTATTCCCAGTTAGGGTCCTGAAATTGTGTGAAGTCTCGTGTCATAAGCAATTTGGCAAACGCTAACACTGCAATGCAGTGTTAAAATCAGTGCAACCTGATTTTAATGCTCCTTAATACTCATAGAATTATTTTTTCTCAATTACATAATGCGTCATGATATATTGGTATATAATCCCTATTTTTATAACATTAGAAAGCCTTTTGTAGACCTTGTCCTTATTTCCAGATCCCAGAATGATTTTAGCTGCCTTATATTCTTAGCAAGTTAAAAGACATTGCCAAGCAGTATAATAACGTAGTCTAGATTGTGAGCTGATTTTAATCCTAAAATAGTTACTTACATCTGTGTGACCTCTGACGAGTCTCATTTTCACCGAACCAGTTAGCATATGGATCAGATGAAATCAAGCACATTTAAACATCCCATAAACTGCAAATCACAATACACATAAAAGCAATAAAGTTGTTTACAGTGAGGGCTTCTCTGTTGGTGGATAGAACTTCTAGGAAAGGGCCTCTTTCCATTTTAAGACTGAAGATCTTTCAAATTTTATGTTTGTCTTAAATACTTCTAATGCCGGTCAGTGTTGGAATCACAAAGACCTTTTTCCTTGCACATTTTAGATCAAAAGTACCATAGTTTTATTGACGTGAGAAATTTCAAAGTGCTACAAAGTCCAATTATAGAGAGAGAGAGGAAAAATCAACAGTAAAAAGTAGAGAACATGAGAATATTCAAGCAAGGGTCTAAAGTGTTAAGAATGCAGACCTTGAATTCTGTACCCACTTCTGATTCCAAGTTATCCCCTCTTGCACACATAAATTTTCATGTTTTTGGTGGTTTGGCCTCCTTAACAGCAGTTTTTAAAAAAAAATTATTTACACGGCTAGCACACATTCCTGGAGCCATTGATAGACTTTCAGACACCCAAGAGAAAATTCTGCATTTATGTGGCTGTAAAGTGTTACTCGGGGCTTGTTTTCAACTTGTTTTTCACTACACTCTTAACAAACAATAAACTAGGTAATATCCTAGGTTCAATCTCAACTAAAATTCTGAGAAAGTTTAAATGAAAAATTCCTTTGGTATTTTTTACTACAGGTAAAAGGAAAGCAATATTTTTTAAAAACCACACAAAGAAAAGCATGGAGACTTTTATTTTCAGCAGCAATTCAAAATTGGCTGGGGAAGATGTTTAAACTCCATCTTTCAGTTGGAAATAGAATTTGGTGCATACAGAATTGATGATAGAATTTTAGATATGGAAGGCCCCTTATATTTAATCTAGTCTACCCTGTTCATTTCATAGTTGAGAAAATTGAAGACTAGGGGTGCTAAACGACTTGGCAGAGGTCGCCTTACTAGCTAGTGAAGGTGCTGGACCCAAGCCCAGGGTTTCTGGGTTGCAGTTCTGAATACTGTCTAGCTCATTGCACATTTTGAACAGACAGCAAAATCTATCTGTCATTTATGAACTAACTCTTAATAATAAAACATGATTTATTCTGCATTTAGGAGGAAGCAGCACAAACACAATTGATGTCCTTTTAAATTTCTCATTGGCTCATTCCCTTTGGTTAAATTTGTGGCATTATGAGTGTTTTTGTTTTGGTTTTTACAGGGCACTTAATGGGGAAAAAGAGCACAGGGGAGTCTTCTGTTTCTGAGAGAGGGAGCCTAAAGCAGCAGCTGAGAGATTACATCAGGTGGGAAGAAGCTGCAAGGAATTTGCTGGGTCTCATAGAAGCAAAGGAGAACAGAAACCACCAGCCACCTCAACCCAAGGCCCTGGGCAATCAGCAGCCTTCGTGGGATTCAGAGGATAGCAGCAACTTCAAAGATGTAGGTTCAAAAGGCAAAGGTAAAAGAAACATACGTGCAAGATGGGTGGGAAGTATTTGGGGAGAGGTGGAAAGAGGGCAAGTTCAAATGAGGAAGAATAGAATTGCTTATGATATAAACCTTCATGGTTGCTATATTAGGCTAACACCAATACATGCTAAGCACACTGATAGACAATTTCTATGTTCTCTTCTTTTTGACATAATAGTCAAAAGGATATTGATTCCAAACTCCAATTTAGGAGTTTTTTTCAGCAATTTTGTCTATTTGCTGTTATGCATTGATGGGATATATATTTTTTTAATAGCCGGGCCCTACCAGAATGTTTTGATAGTGAGTCTGCAAACTATTTGAGTAAATCCATGTGGATCTACAGATTTTATGTTTACTTCTGGTGAACACTAGTGGAGGTTCCTAGTTTTAGAAAACAGCATTCTTGTTTGCTACCTTTGACACCAAGTAGCACTTCTTCATATTTGTTCCAGGAGTACCTAGTTCAGGTTTCATGCTAGTATTTTAAAACTCAGTGGACATATCTGAGATCAACAAATACATCCTGTATATGATTTTATAGAGGATAGGGGAAAATAATTATACTAAACTGGCAATGCTTAGTTACAAAGACAGTGAACAAGATAAGAGAGAATAAAACTTATAGGAAGAAAGCAAAGTAACTGAAAATGAGGTGATTATCACTAACTTTTAAGTTTCCATGAAATGTATAACAAAATACAAAATAATAATTACAATAACAATGGTGGCTAGTTTTACTGAATATTTACGATAATCCGAGTATTGGGCTAAGCAGTTTACCTCCATGTTCTCAGCTTATGCTCACAACAGTCTTAGAAGGAAGATTCTACCGTTCTCTCCATTTCAGAGGTAAGGAAACTAGTCCCATAGCTTTCCATTGATAAAATCAGGGTAAGGGCCTGTGCTCAGTCTGCCTCAGACAGTCTGTACCATGCAAGACATCTTCCAGAAATGGTCGTCATTGATCTTAATATAAAGCATCCAGGCTGAAGGCCTTGCTTCTTGCTGCTTCTGACAATAACTAATATTGTTTTCCACTCACCATACTTGGAGAGCTTCCTTCTTCACTCGTTCATGGTGAAGACTGATGGCCCCTTTAGGGGCTCAGAGCTGCCTTTGCCAAGCCTCAGCTGGCTTTCTGGAGGGAAGCTTTCTATTTCATTGCCCTTTGGGTCTATTGTGGTCTTTCTCTCTCTTTCCTTTCTTTCTTTCTTTCTTTCCTTCCTTCCTTCCTTCCTTCCTTCCTTCCTTCCTTCCTTCCTTCCTTTCTTTCTTCCTTTTTTTCTTTCTGACAAGTTCTGTCTATGTGGTTTCTTTCTTTTCTTTTCTTTCCTTTCCCTCTCTCTCTCTCTCTCTCTCTCTTTTTTTTTTTTTGACAAGGACTGGCTCTGTTGCCCAGGCTGGTCTCAAACTCCTGGGCTTAAATGATTTCCCCCAGCCTCGGCCTCCCAAATGTGGGTTTCTATGCTAAATGAAAACTGAATTTCACCTGTTGCACTAAGCACCTAGAGGAAAGGCTTTGTAGATTTTATTCTGAAAAAAAAAAATCCCAGATTAAATAAACCAATACAGAAATAAATACCAACTTTGTGCAAAACCCCAAGCAATTGTCTGGTCCATACCTGTGTCAGAGGTGTTATGTCATCAGCCCCCTTCTTTACTGATGGATCCCATACTCTGAAGGCTCTGTGAACTTGCAGGTGACTTCTCAGATTCTAGCTGGCCATGCCTTTTTCATGGTCAGGTGCTTTGCTGGAGTTCCTGTAGGTGGATATCCAACAGCAGTACCCTTCTCATTTGTCTGAACAGTAACAAAAATTGCCGCCACAAAACCCTCGAAAATAATTTTTGCAAACATTGAAATGGACTTGCCCTCATAGCTTGTTCATGAAATACTCCCCTCTATTAACACACAATCATGTTACTATTCTATAGTGCCTCATTTTTGAAACAAACAGCAGTGTCCAGTTTGCGTTATTTTATTTCCTCAACCTGGCCCTGCGTATCTTAGGAATCTTTTGGAAAATTCAACCCCTTTCTTAAGGATCGAAAATTTTCCATCATATTCAGAAGAATATTCTGTAAGCTTCAAAGGCAATGACAAAAAGAATAGCTCCACAAAGGTGTCTGAGTAGCAGTATAATCGGATGCGTTGAGTGGGCAGCCACGGACAGTGACTGCTTAAAAGGGGCAGTCCTTATCCCAAGTGAACTGAAAAAGGTTATCAAAAAGACTATTTTAAAAAATCAGACTTTCCTTTTCTATTATTTTTATGCATTGTTTTTCTTTTAACAGGTTTAGAAAGCCCATCTCATTTCATTCCACCTCCAGTTGAATAATTAGTTATTGCACACACTGGTACCATTCTTTTGGCTATATTTCCTAGTAACACAAAAACCAATTCCCCAGTTAGTCTTTGCAGAGACCAAAATATTTTATTGCTTCTCTTGCACTGGAAATTCCACCTCAATGAAAGTATGTTGTTATGAAAATTGAAAACACCTTACAATGATCTTATTCAAAAAGAAGGGGTGCCAAGAGATTAGTTCCATTAGAAACCCATATATCTCCCATATCTTGGAGTTATGGCAGGGTTAGAGAGAAACTTAATAACTTAGCCAAGCATTGCCAGAATTAGCAGCAGGAGTTTTCAGAGGCTGAAGGACTGTTCTTAAAATTAAAAACTATCTACATATGCTCTCTTCTCTCATTTTAGTAATAAAACATCAAGTACTGTTGCCAACTCTCTTGGAGCTGTAGTTAGAAACTCCAAGCATTTCCTATGTTTTGGTGACAAAGATATTTACTTAATTCATAAAGGATGTGTGTAATGTGCACTGAAACTAGGTTACTCGATCATGGAAACAGCTTCAGAACTTTCAGAGCAATTATGCCCAGCAATGTTCAAGGTTAACCTTAATCCTTTTAACTGTGTCCTTCTCACAAATCTTTTAATTCTTTCTTTCTTTTTTTTTTTTTTTGAGATGGAGTCTTGCCCTGTAGCCCAGGCTGGAGTGCAGTGGCGCGATCTCGGCTCACTGCAAGCTCCACCTCCTGGGTTCACGCCATTCTCCTGCCTCAGTCCCCCCAAGTAGCTGGGACTACAGGCGCCTGCCACCACCACACCTGGCTAATTTTTTGTTTGTTTGTTTGTTTGTTTTTAGTATAGATGGAGTTTCACCATGTTAGCCAGGATGGTCTTGATCTTCTGACCTCATGATCTGCCCGCCTTGGCCTCCCAAAGTGCTGGGATTACAGGCGTGAGCCACCGCGCCTGGCCCAAATCTTTTAATTCTATTCTACAATTAATGAAACTTTTCCCCCATGGTTTCTGCAACATGAGACTATTCTGTTTCTGCAAGATGAAACTCATCCCCATGGATGAAGCTCCAGGGCCTCACCCATGATCCTGGATGTGGTTGTGCATTGTCCTGAGTTTCAGTGGAGGTTTTAGTTGGCCTTTGGTCTCCCTTTATAATTTGGACTTAGTCCCTTATTCTTTGCAGCTTAGGTCTCTCCTTTTATTTAGTGGACATGAAGGGGGCAAGGAAGTGAGCTACAAAGGCTGTTACGGAAAAGAAAGTAAATGTGTTCGTTCTTCACTTTTAAGGGACTACTCTCACTGTTTCATCAAATCAGTACAGAGAATAGGAAGGTCTTATTTCTGAATATTTGAAATGCTCCAAAGGAAGTGCCAAATATAGAAAAAGCAACATACAATCAAGAATCACTCATAACCTTCTAATTACTCTGGCACTTTCTATGAAGGAGCAGAGTAAAGCTGGCTCCCACCTAGAATACAGCTCCTCCCCACCCCAACAGTAGACCCTGCCCATTGCCTCCCAGGTCCTTAATCTTCCTAGGTTCCACAATTCTCTTTTTCCTTTTAGCTTTTATTCCTTCCAGCCAAACCTCTCTTATTCAATATTTTGAGCCAATGGGGGACTTACATAGATTTTTTCTCCCACACATTAGCTGGCCCCTTTTATGACCAGTGACTCATAAGGCAAGATATGTGGTGGCATCTTCGGACAGGCGGCAGTCTTTAATAGGGCAGCCTGGGTTGGTGGAGGCGAGCAAAGCTAATTGGCATGCGTGGGAATCAAACCCCAGGCTCTGGGCTCATTAGCACATGGTCAAAACAACTGAGCCACAGAGCAGATAATAATCTGCCCAAGAATATCAGTAGTTCCTTTATTAGAAACAAATGGCTGATATGGAAGTTGGGGAATCTGAATTGCCAGAGAATCTTGGGAAGAGTAATAAGCTCTAGTATCAACGAAAAGTGTTTTTTCATCTCAGCGCGTAAAGGGTGCTATGTGGGAACAAAGAAGCATTTTAAAATTATAACTACTCATTCTTTCTTTAGTCTTAGTTAATTTGAGCAGAAGCCACAACAAGCAAACCACAATAAATTTAGAATTGGCAGAAATCCAAATTAACTCCTCTTCCCAAGTTTCCACACTACTACCATTTACAGTTGTAGGTTTGTAATGTATAAGTATGTAATCCAGAAACTAGCTTTGATTTGTGTAATGATGCATTGTCAAAGTAAGCAAAGTAAGAATTCAAATTCCACATTCCCAGAATTTACCACTCAGCTGCTCCTCTAGTAATAAGTTCCTGGGGATAGTACATTAACCAACATTGATTAAAACATACCTGAGTAATCATATCAGGGTGCACGTTAAGCTGATAAAACAATAAGATCCCAAAATGCAGTAGCTCAAAAAAAAAAAAGTAGAGGTTAATTTGCCTCTTGGGGGACAGCTCTGGTTCTCCAATGTTACATGCTCAGAAACACCTGCAGGGCTTGTGAAAGTACAGATTGCTGCGCTCCGCCCCCAGAGTTTCTGATTTAGTAGGTGTTAGGTTGAACCAAGAATTTGCCTTTCTAACAAGCTCCCAAGTGATGCTGATGGCTTGTAGGAATGGATTTACTTCTAGGATTAGACTTCAGCTCACTCTGTTTGCTGAACTCTTTCTAATATTTCTTAAGTTGGTAGACTCTCTGCTCCAGGTTCTCAACGTGAAGGAAGGAACCCCCCAGCTGAACCAGCAATGACAATGATGGCCTCTCTCAAAGGAGAAAAACCATAAGAGACTGCGTTCTGCAAGCATCAGTTCTACGGATCATCAACAAGATTTCCTTGTGCAAAATATTTGACTATTCTTGTATCTTTCATCCTTGACTAAATTCGTGATTTTCAAGCAGCATCTTCTGGTTCGAACTTGAGTCTTCCAATTAATGCTTTTTACATCTAGGCTACCTGTTGGTTAGCTTCAAGGCCCCGAGCTGTTACCATTGACAATAAAAGCTTAAACACAGGCTGTTCTCTTATTTCAATCCCAAATGAGAGGATAGTGTGGCAGAGATGAACAAACAGCTTGAGGATGTACTCGTGTGCTCACCAAGTCAGGCTGAAGCTCACCCCTTTGAATCCTTGTAGTGACTAAGAGCCTTTCCAGAGGCTCCCTCACTTTCTCATTCCCTTCAGGTGGGCCAGGTTGAAGACGGAGGCTAGCCCTATTCGTCACTTAAGAATTCCCTAGTCTTCAGCCCCTACCATGACCAGGTATTTTGCTGATATTATTGATGGATGCCTCCTAATAGTCCTTTAAGCTCAGAATTATCATTTCTATTTAACAGATGAGGAAACAGAGGATTAGAGAGATCAAGTGCCTTGCCCAAGTCACATAGTAAATGGAACTGGGATCTAGATTCCATTTACACAGTCACCAGATTTCCTGCATTACTCATTTTAAACCTCCCTTTCAGTATAGTTATGCCTAGCAAGTAGCACTGTTTTTTCAAAATTTCATCGCCAGTCTGGGAGGAGTCATCCCCAGTGCCACATTTAGTTAGCTCCACAGCTAAAGGATAAGATGAATTTAATTCTTTCCATTTTTAGAGAATGTGGCCTGGCAGTTCGTTAACACTCACTAGTTCTATT
Organism: Piliocolobus tephrosceles; assembly: GCF_002776525.5. Lineage (NCBI taxonomy): Eukaryota > Metazoa > Chordata > Mammalia > Primates > Cercopithecidae > Piliocolobus > Piliocolobus tephrosceles. The sequence continues at coordinate 20,275,999 of NC_045451.1, read as the reverse complement.
TTTTTTTTTTTTTTTTACCAGTTCCTTTTTTATCATGACATTTGCACATTAACAGATTTCGAAGCTTCTTGCCATATGTTTAGAATTTTTTTCAGTTAGGAGAATCACATTTGCAACCCTAAAGAGATTTGTCTTGCTCTTGTTTTGATTACCTAAGAACCACATAAGAGATGACGTGTTCTTTCTAATTTCTTTTAAACCCATGTTGATTCACAACATATACACAGCTAGACCTGTGAAAATGTGTGAACTGTGTTTTCAGTGTTACCACGTTCCTCTACAGGGCCCCATTCTCTATCATGAGACTATCTTCAGCCTCTTTTCCAAGAACTTGATCCTGAGCTATGTCAACAAAAGCCCCCATGCCGCTGAAGATGAAGGTGTGAGCCTTCTCAAGGATTTGCCTTCCAATAAGACACTCATAGAGCTAAAAACGAAACAAACCAACCAAGAAACCTCCCAGACCCAGGGGAAGCTTTCTCTAATGGTGCGATTTCAGGCAAAGAGAAAAGATTTCCTCAACGCTCCTAGAATAACCCCATCCAGACGATCACTTGTTTGGCTGTTTCACAAGAGTAAACCTATGTGATCTCGTGTTTTGGCAGCCATACTTTTTTCCATGAACTCTGATCGCTCATGGAAAAGCGATTTGAACAGCTCTCTCAAATCTCCTCACACTTGCAGTGCTCCTCTGTGCCAAACCCAGGTCAAGGTTAGAATCTTTTTGAGAGGTATACTCTTTGCTGCAAAATTTAAAAAAAAATTTTTGCAAGGGTAGTTATATTACATCACACGTGGGTGTGCCTATTGGGTCAGGTAATTTTTAGCTGAAGATAATAGCATCCAACTTGGGTAGTTTAAGTAGAAAAGGAGAATATTGATGGGTAGATATTAGTCAGGGAAGACCAGAGAACCGGGCTCAAGCCTTGCAGGCTCTATGCCCAAAGCCATGTCTCTAATTGTATTGATGAGGTGGCTACCCCTAGAAGCATGCTACGGAACTGCCTGAGTCTGCACTGTCTTCCTCTGCCTCCGCTACTACCTGTGCTTACAGTAGAATCCCCTCCAGAGACTCCCAAATCAGTCTTGAATGAGTGTCTGATCGGTGGAACCTACATTATATCTCTGTACCTAGCTGCAAGAGCTGCTGGGAAATGGAGTTTTTAGGATTCTACTTTGGGAACGTGGGACTAAAATAATGGGACCCTATCAAAATGGAGAGAGGGTGTTCAGAGATGTGGTTGACCACAAATAATATATACCCCTTCCCTTTTTCCCCCAAAATAATTTTCCCTTTGATTCCTGTCCATCCCTACTCTAAAGAACACTTAGTCCCTAGCCTGGGACTCAGGGAAAGCAGGAGCCTGGTGGCTGTTTGTGTCCATAGTACAGCAAGATGAAAAGATTGCTTCTAAGAGCAGATACCTTAGAAATCCTTGCAGCAAAGCAGGATAATCAGAAGGAAGAATCCAAAAGGGAGGAAAGCAGTAATGGCCTTTGAATTTCTCCTTTGAAAAGCAGTCTTTTTTTTTTTTTTTTTTAATTTTCATTTTTTAGTGCCACAGGCTAGATTGCTCTGGGCAATTTGGCAGTTTTCGCATGTGATTAGCGGTTCAGTAACACACCAAGCAGGCATTTCCAGCAGTGCAGTACAATTTCTAGCCTCAAAATGCTCGCCTTTTAGTCCCTACTTGGGGAATATTTAATCATTACCCAGCATCTTTACCTAGCTTGGCTGTGTGGGGAGTAATCTAAGTAGAATATGAGATTGCATTATTCACTTCCTTAGCCACTGGCTGTTTTATTCAGACAACATGAAATAACTCTTCAAGGGAGTCCTGTAATTATGAACCATTGTCATCCTCACAGCAACAAAACGATGTTCACCATGTGCATGGAAAAGGCTCCTAGCTCCACCTCCAAGGGCTTTGTTTCTTTTGATTAATCATCTTAAATCAGACCCAGATGTGACATAGAATCCTCTCCCCACCTTTCTTTCCACTCTACTTAGTTCACAAATGTTATATAACATATATAATATACATAATATATTCTATATATAACGTATATATGTTGTATTGTATAACATATATATGATGGACAGAAAAGGTAGATCGTGACATGGGTGGATTGAGAGGACCACCTGATTAATGCCAAGGATATATTATACTACAAAGGAAACTCTAATAGCCTCAAGGAAGAAAATGTATTTTTCATCCTTCTACTCTCTGACACTAATTATATACTACTCTCTCCAAGAGTGTTGCTCAGATTCTTTACCTCTTGTTTAAATAAATATTTTAAACATAAAAATATGCTTTGGTGGCCGAGCGTGGTAGCTCACACCTGTAATCCCAACACTTTGGGAGGCCGAGGTGGGCGGATCACCTGAGGCCAGGAGTTTGAAACCAGCCTGACCAACATGGCAAAACCCTGTCTCTACTAACAGTACAGAAATTAGCCAGGCATGGTGGTGCGTGCCTGTAATCCCAGCTACTCAGGAGGCTGAGGCACGAAAATCGCTTGAACCTAGAAAAAAGAGGTTGCAGTGAGCTGAGATCACACCACTCCACTCCAGCCTGGGCAACAGAGTGAGACTCTGTCTCAAAAAAAAAAAAAAAAAAAAAGTATATATATATACACACACGCATACACTTTGGGCATGATAAAAACATGATAATTCATAATTTTAATGATCCTCTTTTGCCTCCTAATGTACCTAATGTATTTAATTCTAAGAGTTTTTAATGTATATTTTTAAAATGTAAAAATCGAATCTGTTAATTATTTTTGTTTAATATATCCAAATAAGAGATTTCTCCTATTGATTTATACCAATGATTGAAAATCCAGCACCCTTTCCTTTAGAAACATGTGGTACTTTGGCTGTCAGTTGTATCTATATTAATTAGAAGTAGTTTTTGGATATATGTGACAAAACCAAATCAAACCACATATCCTTGGCTTAAAGAAAATAGAAGTCTAATTTTCTCTCATATCACAAGAAGTCTAGAGGCTAGAGGTGCAGGCCAGTGCAGTAATCCAAGGATTTGGAGCCAAGATCTTTGTGATTCTCTTAAATTTCCCTTCATGGTTACCTACAAAATGGTGGCTGCCGCTCCAGCCAACACACCCCAGTTTCCTTTAGAAAAGAGAGAGGGAAACAGAAAAGAGTGGGATCTGCATATCATGAAAACAAAACTTCCTGAGGAATCTTCAGCCTTTGTGTTTTGGTCAGAACTGTGTCACATGATCACTTCTAGCAGCAAAGGAAGCTGGAAAATATCATCTTTCAGTGAGGACGTTGCTACCATATCACCTCCCTGCTCCCCTGAAAACAAAACGAAAACAAAATTTCTCTTAATAAGGAAAAGAAGATGGATGTTTGATAGGCAACCAGAGGTGTTTGCCATGTCAGCTATGACAAGATTGAATCCGAGAAAGAACCAAGTTGGAGCCAGCAGGTCTTAAGCCGTCAGAAGATGCCTAGACAATAGGCCCCACATTTAGTACGAAATTGCCCTACATTGTGTCTCATTCTCAAGGCTGAGTGCCAGGAAACCAGATTTACAAACATGCTGTCTTCATGACTTCACCTACCCTCCATCTCTGAAAACAAAAGGCTGCAATAGAGATCATGTTTTATAGATTGGGTGTCACCTTTAATCTCTACATGTATTAGTCAGTTTTCATGGTGCTGATGAAGACATAACCAAGACTGGGTAATTTATAAAGGAAAAGAGGCTTAATAGGCTCACAGTTCCATGTGGCTGGGGAGGCCTCACAATCATGGCAGAAGATGAAAGACATGTCTTACATGGTGGCGGACAAGACAGAAATGAGAACCAAGGGAAAAGGGAAACCTTTTATAAAACCATGAGATCTCATGAGACTTATTCACTATCATGAGAACAGTATGGAGGAAACTGCCCCCATAATTCAGTTGTCTCCCACTGGGTCCCTCCCACGACATGTGGGGATTACGGGAGCTGCAATTCAAGATGAGATTTGGGTGGGGACGCAGACAAACCATATCACTAAACTTAAACCCAAGATGTGACAACTTCCAAGTATCTATTTACTTGGAAAAAGAAACCACTTTGTGCTGTTTCACACCTATCTTTATGCATGCATTTCTGTACAAACACATGAGGGAGGTATATTTGCACTCCTCCATCTACATCCTGTCAGAAACAAGGGGTCTTGGTAAATAAACTGGACTAAGGCAAGCAATCTGGACTCTGGCAGAAGGGGACCCATGGCACTGTTTTTGTTTTCCCTGTGATCAGAATCACTAATCTAATTAAAAGATGATGATGACTGAATGATTCCACAGGACTCTAGATAGAAAGACCTTTGTGTAGACCTTCAGGAATAAACACTGTATCAATGAGTATACCTGTGGCTGTCAGTAACAGAAACCCCTAGCTCAAACTGGCATGAAAGATAAAAGGATTTATTATCTGATATACAAGAATTCCAGGCTGGGTGCAGTGGTTCACCCCTATAATCCCAGAAGTTTGGGAGGTCAAGGAGAGTAGATCACTTGAGGTCAGGAATTTGGGACCAGCTTGGCCAATATGGTGAAACCTTGTCTCTACAAAAAACATAAAAATTAGCTGGGCATGGTGGCGGGGTGCCTGTAAACCCAGCTACTCCGGAGGCTGAGGCAGGAGAATTGCCTGAACCCGGGAGGCAGAGGTTGCAGTGAGCCAAGATTGCACCACTACACTCCAGCTGGGGTGACAGAGCAAGACTCTGTCTCAAAAGAAGAACAAGAAGAGGAGGAAGAAGGAGGAGGAGGAGGAAGAGGAGGAGGAGGAGGAGAAGGAGAAGGAGAAGAAGGATTATTCTGGAGGGAAGGAGAAACTCAGGTTTGTTTTGTTCAATGTAATTCAGTGACTCAAATATAGCTTCAGAGGTGGGGTCTTTCTGTCTTCCCACTCCGCCAGCAGTGTTTCCAATTTGTCCTTAAGCTGACTTCTCTCACAGTCACAAAATGGCTGCTGGAGCTCCGGGTGTCAAATCCAGACCTGACAAAATTCAGAAGAGGAAGAAGGACTATCTCTTTTGAGGCTTCATCTAATTAATAGGGATAAATCCTTTCCCAGAGGTCTCTAAATGCCTCACAACTTAATAACCAGCTGGGCTACATGTCTGCACTAAAGCCAACACTAATGAAGGGAATCGAGCCACCGTGACTGGACTCGCCCAATTAGGATTTACCAATGAGTCATGTTGTAGCAGGGGCAAGTCCCTAAACAAAATCAAGACTCTCTCGGTAAGGAAGGAGGGTGGCTTTGATTTGCATCTGCCACAGGTGTGAAGTTCATTTCTTGTGATCTCACACAGCCCTGGTTCTATCAATACAGCAATCTCAAGAATTAGTCACTGTTATTAAGCGGAAATGTTCTAGGTTTTATTTCCTACTCAGAGGCTCATGTAAAGTCCTTTTGGATAGTTTTAAAGCCTTGAATCTTTAAGAGCAAGAAATAGTCCATCTCCTTTGCTCAAAGCACTCAGGCTGTGATTACAGTTGACAGGCGGTTCCTCCCTTTTGTCTGGGCTTCTCTCATCCTTTACTCCTCTGTTTGCCTTGCAGCACGAGTGGCTGTTACTGTAACAACGTAATTGCTGCTCTGATTCCACTACTGAAATAACAGAAATGAAAAGGAAATAGAGAGCATCAAATTGTGTTCTCCTCCACCTGGCAGTTTCCCAAAATGCCTCAGCTAGAGACAGCCCAAATGGACAGGCTGGGAGTCGAACCTGAATTAAGAAATGAAAATCAAAAAACAGGCCCAGAGCAGATTGTAGAGGAAGCTCCTTTCTTCCTGCTTAACTCCTGGGGATGGAAGGAGAGGAGAAAGGCGAATAATGTGAAAAACATTTTGAATTCAGTAGTGAGGAATTGGAATCATGCTGGTCCGATGCTGTTTGTAGATGTGCTGTTTGTCTGGACAGTGTCTTGAAAATTAGAATTAGTCACAGACATTTAAACACCCAAGGATTTCATATAAAAATCCAGGTTGCAAGCTTTTGCAAAATCAGAAGATCTGCTACTGGGCCTGCTTTCCCAGAAGACAATCAGTGCTGGTGCTGTCCCTGTAAATGGGGGACGCATTTGTGACTTTGCCACACTCCTCACCACACCCTAGTGTACACTTCTGCTTGCTCTGTTTAGAGTACCTGCCCGCTCCCTCTAGGCATTTGAATTTATGATCCCAGTTTACTATTCTGTATGTCAGGGGAAAGGGGACTGCTCCATGATTTGTTCAATGATACTGTTTAAATTCCTGTTGATGCTTATGATTCTCTACTGTGTGTGCAACTTTTTTTTTTTTTTTTTTTGAGACAGAGTTTTACTCTTGTTGCCCAGGCTGGAGTGCAGTGGCACAATCTCAGCTCACTACAACCTCTGCCTCCTGGGTTCAAGTGATTCTCCTGTCTCAGCCTCCTGAGTAGCTGGGATTACAGGTGCTCACCATCATGTCCAGTTAACTTTTTGTATTTTTACTAGCAACAGGGCTGGTCTCTACTCCAGGCCAGGCTGGTCTCAAACTCCTGATCTCAGATGATCATTCTCTTGATCATCTGATCTCTTGATCATCTGGGAATCCCACCTTGGCATTCCCAAAGTGCTAGGATTACAGGGGTGAGCCACCACACTGAGATGTGTAACATCTTACAAGGGGTTTTGCCCATGTAATGTTTGCTCCTCCAGCTGATTCTGAAGATTCACTCCTTCCCAGGCTGGTCACTGAGATAAGGATAGAAGCCTGTTAAAAAAGAGGTGAGACTGCTGGGCAACGCAACTCACTCTGAAATGCTACTGGTGAGCAGTTCTCAATCAGCGAGCAGAGCCTGGGTGGAACCTCGTGGAGTGTTTGGGAGCAGACCATCTGCTTCCGAGGTTCATTGGCCAAGAGTTCTCACCGTATCCTGAAACGAACCAAAAAGCAGTTCTTACACAGAATCATGCTGAGGTCCTGAAATCTGTGTGGCCCAAACCACATCTGATCTCCCTTTGCTCTGTTTCGCCTAATTTTGAGGCCCTTTATGTGTTGTGAGATAACTCAAGGCACAGTTCTTATAAAATGAACAATCATTATGTAGAGATTTTAACTTGGCAAATAGAAGTTTTCACTAGTCTCCTGATAATTAGCTCGAGAGAGAGATTTAACTTGCATGAAGGCTTCAAGCGATTTCATATGATTTTTTTTAAGAGATGGGGTCTCGCTATGTTGCCCAGGCTGGGGTACAGTGGCTATTCACGGGCACCCCATCATCATTCACTAAGCCTCAAACTCCTGAGATCAAGCCATCATCATCCCAACAACGCAGGAGACCAAGGAAGGATGATTTTTGATTGGTTTAAAATAAAATTTAAAAAAGAGTTACATGGAGAACCTCTTTGTCAAGTTTGAAGACAACAATAAATGTCTGTGTCCAGTCTTGGTCCTGATGGGGTGGTAGGGCAGGGGCTTTCCTCTGTCTCTCCTAATTCTGCTCTCCTTGCTGAGGGCCTGGATCCTGAGTTTCATGTTTGACTTATTCCTGCTCCTCCAGGCCCTGAGAGCTGACTTTCTTCATTTTAAGTTGGCCAAAAGCAAAAGTTGCAATCCCAACTACTGCAACCTAAACAAGAAGCCAGGTATTCTTTAAACTGAAAGAACATTTGTTACAGGCAGAAGTGCAAGTCAGGTGACCACAGGATTCCAACTGTGTCCCTGGTGGGTCATCAAGGTAACCCAAGCCCTGCCCCATGGGTGTTGGTTTCCAGGGCATAATCCAAAAAAGGAAATCCAAAGAGGTTACCCAGTTGGTGAAGTAACCTCTGGATTGGTTTCTTTACACCTGAACCAGGATTTTTCAGTTGGTTTTCCAGTTTCTGCTGAACCAGAAGGTTGACAGTCATAACCTTTATTTATTAAATTCAGGGCTGAGATACAATATTCCTCTGCTTGTGCCCTCTCAAGAGATTAAAATGAACCTCATCACCTGAATCTTTTTCTTGAGGAGGTTGGAGTAGTCCTCGTACCATACTGTAGGTATGCATGGCTGACAAGTTCTCTCCGTGTGCCTCCTTGCTGCCTTCTAAGCCATTCCCCATATGCCCCAGGACCACGGGAGATCGTGTAACTCTCACGCTTGAAACCTTCCATGACCTCCCCTTATTCATAGGCAGAAGGTCAGCCTTTACAACAGCCTATTGCCGGGTCAGACCTGGCCACAGCCTCCAAGCTCACCTGACACCCTCTCTGCCTCACTGACAAGACTCCACTCTCACTGGTCTTGTTCTGTTTCCATAGATTCACCCAGCCATTTGCTACCTTGGGCCTTTGCACATCCTGCTGTCCCTCTTTACCTGTATATCTTGGCTTATGTCTCCCTCTTTCAGAGAAGCCTTCTCTTTCATCACCACCTCCCCAAAAGTTACACTCTCCCTTTTTTCATTGAAATTTCGACGACTCAACCCAGCAACCTCATTACTGGGTGTATACCCAAAGGAATATAAATCATTCTACCAAAAAGACACATGCACTCACATGTTCATGGTAGCACTATTCACAATAGCCAAGACACGGAATTAACCTAAATGCCCATCCACAGTGGACTGGATAAAGAAAATGTGATACAGATACACCATGGAATACTATGCTGCCATAAAAAATGAAATAATGTCTTTTACAGCAACATGGATGCAGCTGAAAGCCATTATCCTAAGTAAAGTAGCAGGGGAATAGAAAACCAAATACCACATGTTCTCACTTATAAATGGGAGCTAAACACTGAAGGCACGTGGACACAAAGAGGGAAAGAGTAAGCACTGGGGCCTACCTGAGTGGGGAGAATGGATGGAGAGTGAGGGCTGAAAGACTACCTATTGGGTAGTATGCTCACTACCTGGGTAATGAAATCATTTATACCCCAAACCCCAATGACATGCAATTTACCCATTAATAAACCCTTGAACCTAAAATAAAAGTTTTTACCCTTTTATGTACCCTTGAACCTAAAATAAAAGTTGAGAAAAGAAAAAAAGACAGAGAGATTCCTTTTATACTGTGCCCAGTTTCTTCCAATGGTAACATTTTGCAAAATTATACTACCACCACGGTCACATACTGAACAATTTCAACACTGCAGGATCCCTGGTGTGGCCCTATTAGAACTACACTCATTCTGGAGTCCATCAGCCCCCTTTACTCTGTCCTCCATTTCTAAAATTTGTCATTCAAAAAATGTTATATAACTGGAATCATACATCTTTTGTGATTGGCTGCTTTTTACTCAGCATAATTCCCTGGCAATTCATTTAAATTGTTGCAGGTATCAATAGTTGGGACTTTTTATTCTAAATAGCATTCCATACTTTGCGTGTTCTACAATTTGTTAAACCATTCACCTGTTGAAGGATATCTGGGCCGATGCCAGTTTTTGGCTATTACAAATTAAGCTGCTATGAATATGCAAACATTATATATGAACATAAATTTCCATTTCTCTGGGATAAATGCCACAGAGTGTGAGTGCGGGGTTGTATGGTAATTACATATTTAGTTTTATTTTTAAAAACCTGCCACTCTGTTTTCCAGAGTGGCTGTATTTTCCATTCCCACCCACACTGTATGAGTAGTCCGGTTACTCATCCCTTGCCAGCATTTGATGCTGTCACTATTTTTTGTTTTAGCCACTCTAAAAGGATACAAGATACAACACACATAATATTACTCATATTCCTGTATATTAACAAAAACATACAGAAACTGAAATTAAAAGCACAATAGCATTTACAATATCATGTTCAACCACTCCAAAGAAAACGAAATACTTGGCAATTCACTACACAAAAATGCATATCTCATTGCAATTTTCATTTTCATTTTCCTGATGGCAAATGGTGTTGAGCATCTTTTTACCTGCTTATTTATCATCTGTATATTCTCATTGGTGAAATGTCTGTTCGTGTCTTACCCATTTTCTAATTAGACTGTTTTTTAAAAAACTGTTGACTTTTATATATATATACATATATATGTGTGTGTATATATATATACATATATATATATATTTTTTTTTTTTTGAGATGGAGTTTTGCTCTTGTTGCCCAGGTTGGAGTGCAATGGTGCAATCTTGGCTCACCACAACCTCCGCCTCCTGGGTTCAAGCCATTCTCCTGCCTCAGCCTCCCGAGTAGATGGTATTACAGGCATGCACCAACACGCCCAGCTAATTTTGTATTTTTGGTAGAGACGGGGGTCTCTCCATGTTGGTCAGGCTGGTCTCGATCTCCCAATCTCAGGTGATCCGCCCGCCTCAGCCTCCCAAAGTGCTGGGATTACAGGCGTGAGCCCCCGTGCCCGGCCTCTTTGTATATTTTTGATACCAGTCCTTTCTTGAAGATGTGATTTGCAAGTCTTTTCTCCCAGTCTAAACCTTGTGTTTTCAATGTCTTCACATAGGCTTTTTCAAAGCAAAGTTTTTTAATTTTGATGCAGTTCAGTCTATCAATCCTTTCACAGAGCACCCTTCTGGTGTCAAGTCTAAGAATTATTTCTGTCTCTAGATTCCAAGGGTTAATGCTTATGGATTTTTTCCTAAAAGTTTATAGTTTTATACCATTTTGAGATAATTTTTGTGTAAGGAGGGAGACTTAGGTTGAGATTCATTTTATTGCTCATTGTTCCAGCACTGTTTATTTAAAAGGCTAACATTTGTTCATTAATTTGCTTTTGTACTTTGTCGAAATTCGGTGAGTGTATCTGTAGGTCTATTTCTGAGTTCTCTGTTCAATTCACTTTGTCTATGTGTCATTCCTCTGCCAACACCACACTGTCTTGATTACTATAGCTGTGTATTGGGTAGAGTGATCCTCCCACTTTATTCTTATTTGTCAAGATAGTTTTAGTTATTCTAGGGTCTGTGCCTTTCTGCATAAAATTTAGAATAAGCTTATTTGTGTCTACAAAAAGTGTTGCTGGAATTTTTATGGGAATTGCATTAAACCTATAGATTAATTTGAGGAAAATTGGCACCCTTACTATGTTGAGTCTTCCAATTCCTGAACATGGTATGTCTCTCCATTTATTTAGGTCTTTTCAATTTCTTTCATCAACATTTTGTAATTTCAGCATGCAGATCCTGTATTTGTTTTGTTAAGTACATACCTAAGTATTTAATTGTATTTGGAGTGATCATAAATAATATTGTGTTTTTTATTTCAGTTTCCATATGTTCTTTGTTAATAAACACAAATGTGATTCATTTTTGTGTGTTTATCTTGTATTCTACAATTTTGTTGAACTCATTCTCCATTTGCTAAGGCACTGCTATAAAAGAATCTACAGTTACTGCTCATCATTTAGCTTGTTGTTGATACGGTGGATCTCACTGATTGATTTTCAAATGTTGAATAAGTTTTTCACACCTGGAATAAACCCCACCTGATCAGGTGCATATCTGATTGCCTCCTTTGGAGAGGCTAATCAGAAACTCCAAACTGGTGTTTATTCTAAGTTCTAAGAGATTTTTAATAGTTTCCTTGAGATTTTCTATGTAGACAATCATGTTATTTGTAAATGAAGAAAACCTTATTTTTTCTTTCTGATTTGTATGCCTTACATTTATTTTCTTGGTTTATTGTAGTGGCTAAAACTTCCAGTGCTGTGTCGAATAGTAGTGGTGAAAGTAGACATCCTCACCTTGTTCATGATCTTAGGGGGAAAGTATACAGTCTTTCACCATTAAGTATGATGGTAACTGTAGACTTTTTTTTGCAGCGGTGCTTTATCAAATGGAGATAATTCCCCTCTGTTCTTAATTTGCTGGGACTTTTTTTTAAACACCACAAATAGGTGTTACATTTTGTCAAATGCTTTTGTGCATCAATTAATATGATCACATGATTCTTCTAATTTAGCTTGTTGATATGGTGGATCACAATGACTGATTTTCCAACGTTAGATAAGTCTTACGTACCTGGAATAAACCCCACTTGATCATAGTGCATAATTCTTTTTATACGTTGTTGGATTCAGCTTTCTAATATTGTGTTGAGGATTTTTGCACCTACACTTATGAGAGATATTGATTTGCAGCTGCCTTCCCTCCCACCCTCCTCCCTTCCTTCCTTCCTCCCTTCCTTCCTTCCTTCCTTCCTTCCTTCCTTCCTTCCTTCCTCCCTTCCTTCCTTCTTCTTTCTTTTCTTTTCTTCTTTCTTTCATTCTTTCTTTCTCTTTGTTGTTTGGTTTTGGTATCAGGATCATATTGACCTCATAAAAGGAGTTAAAAGTATTCTGTTCTCTTTTATTTTCTAGTAGATATTATGTAATAATGGTGTTTATTCTTCTTTAAATGTTTGATAGAATTCTCCCGTAAAACCATCTGGATCTGGGGATCTCTCTTTTGTTGGGAGCTTTTGAATTTTTGATTCGATTTATTTATTTATTTGTTTTGAGACGGAGTCTCGCTCTGTTGCCCAGGCTGGAGTGCAGTGGTGTGATCTCGGCTCACTGCAAGCTCTGCCTCCCGGGTTCACGCCATTATCCTGCCTCAGCCTCCCGAGTAGCTGGGACTACAGGAGGGTCACTAGGCCTGGCTAATTTTTTTGTATTTTTAGTAGAGACGGGGTTTCACCGTGTTAGCCAGGATGGTTTTGATCTGACCTCGTGATCCGCCCGCCTCGGCCTCCCAAAGTGCTGGGATTACAGGCGTGAGCCACCGTGCCTGGCCAAATTCAATTTCTTCAATGGTTGTAAGACTATTTCAATTGGTTTGAGTTTCGGTAATTTGTGGATTTTAAGGAATTGGTCCATTTCTTATAAGTTCTCAAATTGTGAACTAAAGTTGTTTGTAGTATTCTCTTATTACCTTAATGTCTGCAGAATCTGTAGTGACATCCCTTACTTGATATCCCTTATCTGTTAGTGATATTCCTATATCCCTTATCTATAGTGATATTCCTACAAATTTGAAGAACCAGTGTCTTAGGCACTTCAGGCTGCTAAAGCAAAATGCCTTAGACTGGGTAATTTATTGCTTACAGTTCTTGAGTGTGGAAAGTCCAAGATCAAGATCAAGGTGATGGCAAATGTGGTGTCTGGTAAGGGCCTGTTCCTCCTAGAACGCACCTTCCTGCTGCGTCCTCACATGGTGGAAGGACCAAACTCATCCCCTTCAGCTTCTTTTATAAAAGCACAGTCCCATCCACGAGGGTGGGGGCCTCATTATTTTCCAAAGGCCCAACCTCTGATGTTGTTATGTTGGGGATTACATTTCAATATATGGGCTGGGGAGGGTGACACATGTAGACCATAGCAACCAACATTTTGTTTCACTGGTTTTCTCCATCTTCCTATTTCCAATCTCATTGATTACTGCTTTTATGTTGATCATTTCCTTCTTTCTCCCTTCTGCATTTTACAGAAAGTCCCTTACCTTCAGAGGTGCATTTTTACTCAGGTTTCCTGAGATCTGCTGCTGCCTAATATCTCCTATGTTTCCTTGGGAAACTTCCCCTCAGTGTGGCTTCCAAGTAAACTCTGCCTCACCCTCACTAAATCTCACAGCACTTGCACTCAAAATATAAACGTTTACACATTAGGTGGATCCCTTCACATTCAGAGGTGTATTTTTTGCTGGCAATTTCTGAGATCTGCTACCACTGGGCCACCTTTCTATCTTCTATCTATGTGAAAGGAAAATATCTTGGGCTCTCAAGATTACTAAACTAAAGGGAAAAGTCAAGCTGGGAACTGCTGAGGGCCAACCTGCCTCCCATTCTATTCGAAGTCACCCTTTGCTCACTGAGATAAGTGCATATCTGATTGCCTCCCTTGGACAGGCTCCTCAGCAACTCAAAAGAATGCAACTCTGTCTCTCATCTGCCTACAACATGGAGGCCTCCTCCCCACTTCCAGCTGTCCCGCCTTTCCAGACAGAACCAATGTTCATCTTACATATGTCGATTGATGTCTCTTGTCTCCCTAATATGTATAAAACAAAACTGTGTTCTGACCACCTTAAGCACATGTTGTCAGGACGCCTGTGTCACGGGCACACGTCCTCAACCTCGGCAAAACAGGCCTTCTAAAATAACTGAGCACTGTCTTAGATTTTTGGGGCTCACGTCTATGTATCTTCCATGACAATCTTGACTATTTGGGGCTGCACTATAAGTTTTCTATTAATGTTCAAGTCATAACTATCTTCCAGTTTCACTGAAGTTGGTGTTTGAAGGTTTTGTTTCTCTTGCATATTTTCTAGGAAGGGAAAAGAAGAGAAGGAAAGATGCAGTCTCAAAAGTTATGTTTTTAACGGAAACCTTTCTTATGAGATCCTTTAAAAAAGAGGATAAGAAAGATGTGCCTTTGGCTTTTCCGGTAACAAAGGGAGTGGACACCATTTTAGTATAAACAGAAATCTTACCTGGAACCTCCAATTGGATGATCTAGTTTAGTATTTCAGAACAACTCTTAAGGCAGATAATATTATGCAAATTATAAGATTAGTAACTTGAGGTATATAATTAAAGAACTAGCTCAAGGGCACCTGTCTTATAAAATTAATTCTTTCAACTCCAAGGCAAATTCTAGTTTACTATACAACAGCTGTCTCCTACAAATACCCCAGAGTCAAAAAGATAATTCCCTTCCTGAGATCGTTAATATCTGTTCTAGGAAGCAAGTGAATGAAAAAAGCAAATTTTTGACATATCTTTTCCTACCTGGGATCCTTAAGTGTCACTAGCGTCTCAGCCACCTATGTGCTATTGGAGAGTAGCCATAAAAATTACTGAACTGCAAAGAATTTTCCCACCAGATGTCTTACGCACCTAAAATTCTACTATTAAAGAATTATTCCTTTGGGTTGGTCACCGTGTCCCCAGAAATTTAAAATGCAACTATTTCTAGATGGGTGATACATTAGGATACTTATTAATACCTTGGTATTCAATGCTAGGTATTAGAGACTAATCTAAGTGGAAATCCCACAGTATATAATGTCTAATGGAAGGACTAAACTTATCCATTTGCTGTGTTTTGAAGGCTCCAGGAAGCGGATAGTGTGAATCAAATACTTTTGACTGTGCAGGCACTTAAAATCCTACTCTTGGCTGGGTGTGGTGGCTCACACCTGTTATCCCAGCACTTTGGGAGGCCAAGGTGGGCAAATTGCCCGAGCTCAGGAGTTCAAAACCAGCCTGGGTAACATGGTGAGACCGCGTCTCTACTAAAAATACAAAAAACCAGTCATGGTAACACACGCTTGTAATCCCAGTTACTCGGGAGGCTGAGGCATGAGAATTGCTTGAACCCAGCAGGTGGAGGTTGCAGTGAGCAGAGATCAGGCACTCCAGCCTGGGTGACGGAGCTAGACTTTGTCTCTGAGAGGAAGAGAGAAAGAGAGAAAGAGAGAAAGAAAGAAAGAAAGAAAGAAAGAAAGAAAGAAAGAAAGAAAGA
>NC_045451.1:20257115-20260525 GCF_002776525.5 Piliocolobus tephrosceles | reverse complement strand
AGAAAGAAAGAAAGAAAGAAAGAAAGAAAGAAAGAAAGAAAGAAAGAAAGAAAGAAAGAAAGAGAAAGAAAGAAAAGAAGAAAGAAAGAGGAAAGAGAGAGAAAGAAAGGAAGGAACGAAGAAAGGAGGGGAAAGAGAAAGAGAGAGAGAAAGAGAGAAAGAAAGAAAGAAGGAAGGAAGGAAGGAAGGAAAGAAGGAAGGAAGGAAAGAAGGAAAAGAAGATTCTACTCTTAGTTGAATTTTTAAAAAAAGATTAGATTTGAATTAAGAATTGCCCTACTGTAGAGCTCATTTTATTGAAGAAAAAAAGTAAATATTTGTTCATGAGAGTTTCAAAGGTGAAGTCAATCACACTTTGAATACATTAACTTAAAACCAATTTCTTCCTGATGAGAATTATGGAGCAGCATGAAAACATGGAGGTGTAAACTTTCTTAGCCTCCTGATTTTTAAGGTGGCTTTACTGATATAAAAAGCCTGTGGTTGAGATGACTTCACCTGAGTGGGAATGTGAGTGGAAAAGGAGGAGCTTTTCATCTAAGTGAAGTTCAAGAACTTGGGAGGACTCAAAAGGAAACATAATTTTCTGGCTGAAGCCCTTATTGCTGATGATTGCAAGAGGGAGCAAGACATTCTACTAGAAGCGTCTACTGCACACTCAGCAGATGAAGTTCTCAAGATAGCCATCAGATGGCAGCCTCAGCCAAATTTCTGAAGTAAATTTGTTCACCGAATCAGAATTTTGCAGCTGGGAGATATTACAGGTCCTATAATCCAGCCCCTTTATTTCCCAGCCAAGGAACTCTAGCCAGTGTGAAGTCTAGTCTTGCTTAAAGTCACATATCAAGTCAGTAGCAGAACTAGGGTTCCTACTATCTCCCAACAAGGAATCCAATAATCTCCCTGCGATCGTGATCTGAAAGAAGTGTTCCCTTACCGCCCGCCAAAAAAAGGTATAGAAAAAAAAAAAAAAAAAAAAAAAAGGGCTGCCATTTGAGTGCTCAGCCAGCCATTTGAGTTTGACTACAAAGTCTTACAGGCTAAAATTTGAGCCTTGAGCAGATTTTTGGTCAACTATCAGGCAGTCAAGTTAACTGAGGACCCATTTGCTCAAAAAAAACAAAAACAAAAACAAAAAAAAAGTTGTGTAGGAGGAGATGGGAGGGGTAGGAAGGGGTGGGTCAGGGATAGAAGAAAACGAAGGAGAGGTTGGCCGCAGTCATGCATGCCTGTAATCCCAGCACTTTGGGAGGCCGAGGCGGACTGATCACTTAAGGTCAGGAGTTCGAGACCAGCCTGACCAAAATGGTGAAAGCCCAACTTTAGTAAAACACAAAAAAATTAGCCGGGCGTGATGGCGGGCACCTTTAATCCCAGCTACTCAGGAGGCTGCCGTGAGCAGAGATCGTGCTACTGCACTACAGCCTGGACGAGAGAGCGAGATTTCCTCTTTCAAAAACAAACAAACAAACAAACAACAACAATAATAAAAGCAAAGAGAGAACCCTGGAGGAGATGAGCTTTGAATGAAGACTAGAAAGATGCAATGAGAAGAGAAAAAGCAACCTTCAGAGGAAATATAGTGTGTGCCCAGATAAAGAAGGAAAAACAAACCCGGCATTTCAGCAGGGCTGACCTCTGCAAGTGAAAAGTAAGCGAAGCCTCCCTTACCTGCTCCTCACAGGACCTCCAACCCAAGCCCCACCACTCACTGAACTATCACTGGCCAAAAAGCAGCTCTAGCCAGTCTTTGATATTACAGAGTGCATTTAAGTAATTATTCTCTTTCCCAGGATGGCTGGCATTTTAGGCTTGTCTCCAATTTTGGATAAAAAGGCATTGTCCACATCGAGCAATAGTATAGAGGTCAATCGTATGACCTTCGATGCTGTGAAGGTCAGTTGTTCAGAGCAGAGGATCTCTGTTACTAAGAAGATAAATGGGAAACAAGACGGATGAGTGAATCTTGTGGATGAGCCTTGAAGGTAGAAAAGGCATTGAGGTTTGAAACTGCAGAATTTTGTGGATGTATTTATCACTGCACTTAGGCTAGTGGACACTCAATATCTGTTAGCTGATCAATGTATCTTTATTGACTCTAAATAGGCTGAACTGGTAAGGGAGCAACATGAAGAAAATGATATTTAGGAAAAATTTTCCGATGTGACTATCTGCCTGCAATGTGTGTAAACAGCAAGAGCCTGGTGGGAACATTAATTTTGTCTTGTTTTTAACAGCTTTATTGAGAAATAATTCACATACTCACCATTTACCCAAAGTGCACCATCCAGTGGTTTTCAGTGTGTTCACAGATACATGCAACCATCACCGCAGTCCATTTTAGAACATGTTAATCACTTCAAGAAGAAACTCTGTATTTTGTACTTCCTATCCCCTCTGTGTCCCCATGTCTCTGTATCCCATCTACTTTCTGTCTCTATAGATTTCCCTATTCTGGACTTTCATATGAATTTCCATTCATATAGTATGTGGTTTTTGGTGACTGACTCCTTTCATTTAACAATGTTTTCAAAGTCTACACAGGTTGTAGCATGTATCGGTACTCATTCCTTTTCATGGCAGAATAATATTCCATCATATGGATGTACCACATTTTATCAGGTCATCTGCTGATGAGCATTGAGTTGCCCCCACCTTTTGGCTATTATGAATAGTGCTATTATAAACATTCATGTGCAAGTTTCTGTGTGACCATACAGTTTTCATTTCTCTTGGGTGTATCTTACCTGGGAGTGGAGTTGCTGGGTCATGGAATAATTCTGAGTTACTCATTGGAAGAACTGCCAGAATGTTTTCTGAGGTGGCTGGCCCATTTTGTGTTACCATCAACAGTATATGAGGGTTCCAATTTTCCACATTCTCACCAATACTTCTTGCTACCTTTTTTATTCTAGCCATCCTAATGCGTGTGTCATGATATCTCACTGTGATTTTGTTTTACATTTCTCTGGTGACTAATTATGTCAAGTATTTTTTTCATGTGCTTATTGGTTATTTGTAGATCTTCTTGGAGAAATATCTATACAGGACCTTTGCCCATTCTAAAACTGGGTTACTGATCTTTTTATTATTGAGTTGCAAGTGTTATTTATATGTGCTAGAAACGAGTTCCTTATCTGATATATGATTTGCAAATATTTTCATCCATCCTGTGGGTTGTCCTTTCACTTTTTAATGGTGTCCTCTGAAGCACACATGTGTGAAATTTCAATGAAATCCATTTTATCAATTTTTTCTTTTGTTGCCTTTTTTTGGTATCATATTTAAGACTTTTTTGCCATAATCCATGATCATGAAAAAACTTACCCCATGTCTTCTTCTAAGAGTTTTATAGTTTTTTTACTCTTACATTTAGGTAGTTTATCTATTTTGAGGTAATTTTTGTATGT